>NC_048595.1:27562040-27802040 GCF_003668045.3 Cricetulus griseus | reverse complement strand
CTGACTTGGAGATCCTGGGCTCTGAGTTAATGGCACTGTCCTCTTTTCTCCATACTGGCTTGAGTCCACTGCTGGGCCTGAGAGGGACACTGGAGGTTTAGGAGGATCTAGAGGGACACTTCCTTCTTTGCCTTCCTTTCCTTCAGCATGTACCCCAGGAAGTGGCTGACTCTCAGAAAGCTTGAGGGTGGAGTTCTAGTTCACCATCAGCTAGCAGGGTGGCCCCAGACAGAACTGAACCTCCCAGTGTCTGGAGAGTCCTCCCCTACACACTGCCCCTCCCCTGCTCATCAGTGTGAGGTTAAGATGACTCATGCCTGGTTGGCACTCAGAGGTCAAACACTCTTAGCAGAGTTTAGAGGTAGGTCCCAGGATTCTGCTAATGCCATTTGGATAGAAAGCGGGATTCTCAGACACAGACCCGGGCTGCTGTCCTAGAAACTGTGTGTGTCTGTGTTTGTGTTTACTAGGGTGGTGTTCTAGTTCTGGGCAGGAACTAGTGTCACGGGCACAGGCATTGAGCCTGTCCCCCTTCAGGAGGCCTCAGAGAAGAGGGCTTTGGTGGGAGACCATGGCTCTATGGAGGCTCACTAAAGAGGGCAGCAGAGAGTGCTGGGGTGGGAAATCTCAGTAAAGATGGGGTCCTGCAGGGCATGTTGGGCATGCTGGGTTTTGCAGACTGGCCTCTGTCACTATGCTTAGCGGCAAGCCTCCCTGTGATGAGGATGCTGCCTGTGATAATAGGGAAAGAAGTGAGTTCTGAGTTTTCATTACTCAGCAGTATGCATTCCACGAACATTTATTAAGTGGCTGTGTGTCAGACCTCGGCCAAGCCGCCACTGAGTTTCACTTACCTGACAGTATTTACCCAGCAGACAGTACTCACTGCCCACCATGGGCAGGGCCTTATGCTAAGGATTTTGTGGTAAGCAAGACAGACATTGTGGTTGGCCCAGGAGACAAACAAATCAGAGTGGCATCCTGGGATATGCTCAAGGAGGTCATACTCTGGCATGTCCTTCTGCATTGCCCTCACGGCCATGACAAGTCTACAAAGAAGCATCACAGTGATGCTCTTTTCCAAGGAGGAGGCAGAGGCTCAGAGAGCTTACATCATCTGCCTGAGGCTGCACAGCTGGGAGGAGATGCTGCTGAGCCTGAACCCAGATCTGTGCAAGCCTGTGTGTTACCCAGCAGGGCTCCAATGTCTTCTCTACTGGGAATGCCCTACAGATCTGGGGTCACACTGGGGTGTGGGAGTGGGGAACAGTGTGCACCCCTGCCCTCTCTGCCCTAAGGTTGCTTTCTGACTTTTATCCCTCCCACCTCCACTCTCCCAGCTACCCCAGCCCCCAGTGTCTGGGCCTGGCCTCCTCTGCACTTGGGGAGAGCGTATTCTCATGCTAATTGCAAAACTAATTGTTCTTATTGCAAAATCCATTATATAGTATATTTATATTGCAGATAATGAGCTGTTTGGATTAAATAGCTCACTAAAAGTCAATAAAAAGAAATTTGCTTCACTGTTCCTCCCCTCATTTTTCACAGGCACTGTTAACAGGACTTCGTTGTCCCTGAAGGCTGGAATTCATTAAAGTGCCTGGAGCTGCAAGGGGGTGTCGCTTTGTGATTCTTCTCTTCCCTTCACAAGGTGCTCAGTGAGAGGGTTGGAAGGCAAGAAGCGGGGTCCTCCCCCTGGTTTTACTGAGGCAGGGATGACTAATTGAGAAAAGAGAGCTTACACGTAATGGGAGTAAAGATCAGGGCTCTCAAGAACAGAACCCAGGGCCCAGCTGAGTGAGCAGGTCTGGGGTGGGTGAGGATTGAAGGTGACAGCCGACTGCCTCCCTCAGAAGGAGAGAGAAGTGGTGACCTCAGAGCTGTATTCTGTGCTCCTGAATGGGTCAAAGGATGTGGGGGCTGGGGTTGGAGACAGAGGTCACCATAGGGCTTGGGACTCCCGGCAGGAACCAGTTAGAGAGTAGATAGCTCAGGTCACACCTCAGGATAGGGGATGCTCAGGAGTGAAGGGTCTGGTTCCAGATTTGAACTCCTTCTAGTACCACACCTCTTCTGGGCTTCCAGAATCTTGGAGATCTAGCCATTGCCTTGGTTCTAAAACTGAAAGCATCATGCTTAAGCTAAGGCCTTCCAAGAGGGTGGGTCAGGCCCTCTGAGAGCATGGGGTCCGGATGCCCCACAAATGCCACAACCAAGTGAGAGCACTGGGGAGTGTACTTGGACCTCAGTGACATGATGGGCACTGGGTGCTGAGGAGAGAGAGGAGGGAACTAGCTCTTCTCTCTCTCTCTCTCTCTCTCTCTCTCTCTCTCTCTCTCTCTCTTTTGTTGTTAAGAGACATTCTCACATTTGGTCTACTCCATGGGGAATTAAGAGTTGAGGTAAGGCCAGCAAAATGATTCAATGGATAAAGGCACTTTCTGTAAATCCTGATGACTTGATTTCGATCCCAGGGACCCACATGGTGGAAGGAAAGAACACAAGTACATGGTCATGCATGCACCACTCTCCCCAAATAAACAAACCTCACCTGCTAAAGCAGCTCTCCAAACATATGTCAATTAGTTCCTTCTGATTCAGTCAGTCAATCAATCAATCAATCAATCAATCAATCAGAGAACCAAACAACCAAAGTATCTCCAATGTCAAAATGATGTGTGGGGCCCCAGAGAAGACTCCATATGAGAACATGTCATCAGTTCTTATCTCTCAGTTCATGGTAGTGGGGTGCAGTGTTGAATAAAATGCCCCCCATAGGCCCATAGGGAGTGGTACTATTAGGAGATATGATCTTGTTGGAGTAGGTGTGGTCTTGTTGGAAAAAGTGTGTCACTATGGGCATGGGCTTTTGAGGTGTCATATGCTCAAGCTACACCCAGTGTGGCACATGGTCTCCTTTTGCTGCCTGCTGATTAAGACATAGAACTCTCAGCCCCTTCTCCAGCACCATGTCTGTCTGCACACTGCAGACAGACCTCTGAAACTGTAAGCCAGCCCAATTAAATGTTTTAATTCTGTCTTAAGGTTTCTTTTGCTGTGAAGAGATACCATGACCATGGCAGCTCTTATAAAAGAAAACATTTAATTAGGTGGCTTATAGTTTCAGAGGATTAGTCCATTATCATCATGGTGGGCCATGGTGGCATGCAGACAGACATGGTGCTGGAGAGATAACTGAGAGTTCTACAACTTGTTCAGGCAACAGGAAATGAACTGAGACACTGGATGTGACTTGAACTTATAAGAGACCTCAAGGTCCACCTCCACAGTGACACGCTTTCTCCAACAGAACCATACCTACTCCAACAAAGCCACTCAAATAGTGCCACTCCTTATAGGATTATGGGTGCCAATTACATTCAAACTACCACATCTTCTTTTATAAGAGTTGCCATGCTATCTCTTTGCAGCAACGGAAACAC
Source organism: Cricetulus griseus (assembly GCF_003668045.3). Lineage (NCBI taxonomy): Eukaryota > Metazoa > Chordata > Mammalia > Rodentia > Cricetidae > Cricetulus > Cricetulus griseus. The sequence continues at coordinate 27,798,597 of NC_048595.1, read as the reverse complement.
TAAGATGGGCAGACAGTAGTGATATAGTGGCTAGTGGAAACCAAGGCCAGTGCTGCAGAGTCAGGGACATGCCCAGCAGTCCCGGTTCAGCTGGCACTGATGTGTCAGCAGAGCTAAGAGGTCAGCCAGAGCCTCTGGCCTGTGGGTGCTGGCATCTGATGTTCTTCGGCCTCCGCCTAATGCTTCAGGTGCTGAAATGTAATTCCAGTCATGAGCTGTAAGATGGAACTTGACCTGATGATGGAATTTAGAGTCACTTGGAGGTTGTTAGTGTTGGAAAGGTCATCAGGATGGAGTCCTGTGGGGAAAGACAGATAAAGAGAACAGAAGAAACACACATGGATGCCCTCATGTCCTGTTTCTAGGCTCTGGTTTTGGTTTCTGCTTTGTTTTGTTTGAGACAGGGTCTCATGTAGCCCAGGTTGGTCTTAGATGATATTTAGTTAATGGTGACTCTGCTCTTACTTTCCAAGTGCTGAATTATAGATGTGCAACACCACATCACATTTGTTCAGTGCTGGGGGCGAAGCCCAGAGGCTAGTCAAGATACTTGGCAATTTGGATTGTATCTTCAGCCTCTACCTATTTTTGAGACATGATTTTACTTTGTAGTCTACCAAACTTTGAATGATTTCCTTGCCTCAGCCTCCCAGATGCTAAGATTACAGGTTATGGACCACCAAGCCCGGCCCTGACCCTTGTCCTATGAACCATGTGGAGACTCTGTTAAGAAGTTCATCACTACATGTCCCTTGATTCTGGTGTGAATGGAGGCCTGGGCCAGGGACAGAGAAGGAGTAGTGGTAGGACAAAGAAAAGTCGATGCAATGAGGCTGGGAGGCCAGATGAGGTCCACCCAGCTCCTGCGGGTCCGGTGTGTCAATAAAGTTTGGCATTCACTCATCACTGCAGTTGCAGTTGGAGCCATGGGCGATCTTATCTAGCAAGTAGTGACATGATTTGTACTCATTTACTTATTTGTTCTTTTTGAACAGTCTTTGTTTATTTGTGTCAGTTTCATACTTGATCCTACTTACCCCCGGCTGTCCCTTCCCATCCACTATTGACATCCTTGGTAGGAGTCATGTGACTTCTTTAGGGAACAAGACCTAAGAATAGTATGTATGGCTCTCCTTGTGGCAGGAACCTGGAGACCCTGGCCCACTTGGCAAAGACCTGTGGACAGTTTGCTGCATGATTCTGCACATGACACTGGGAGCCTATGTGCTACCTGCTTTTGTTGTTTTCACCCTGCTAGCCATACCACTGGCTTGAATTAGTCACAGGAGGTCATAATGTTTAATATTATGTATCTGTATAACTGTTCTGAAAAGAATAATGTTAGCCACAAGAGTACTTGAGAAGTGTTATTAAATAGATGATATCAGGAGTTAATGGAACAGTCTAGAGAAAGGGAGAGAAGTAGAATCATGGAAACCCAAAGTTTTCTCACTTCTAATAACCATGCCAACACCAAAAGATGTTAAGAAAGATGGGCATAAGGACAAGGGATAAACGGTGCCAACTATTAAGAGTAAGTTTCCAAGCTATGTTGCCTATAGGATAAATGGAGAAACTTGGAATGTCCCCAGAAGAGACAGAGTAGTACAGAATGTAGAATAGATTGATCCAGCTTTGGCTGATGAGTTGATCATGAGAACCCAGACCCTATGAGATGTAAATATTAACCAAAGAGACAAACTGTCTCTTACCCTGCAATGACGCTGTAACGGCACATGCTGCCATCTGGGCACACTGTTCTACCTGTGGGTGTGCCTAGTTAGAAAGCGTCCTTCATGGCTTGCAAGACTGCGTATTCTTCTAACAGTGGAGACGTAGATCAAAAAGGTAATGGTGGGAAGGTTGGGGGATGGAAGAGGAAAGAGGCAAGGAACCAAATAGTTAACTATTGTAAGCATTATTAGAAGCTTAAGGAAGCAAAACTGATTGTAAAACTGTTTATGCAAACCACTGAAACTGTATAAATAAAAACAGCCCAGGCTATCTGGGGCCACTTGTTTGAGCAACAGGTGGTCACAGTCTCTTCTTAGTGCAGACTTCACACATCCATCCTGGGTCATCGAATCTGTCTGGAGCAAGGCTTCTAGCACATCCTCCAACATGTTCCCTTCCCATTTTCATGCCCTCTTCCCTATTTCTTTTGTAACCCACTGAGTCCAGTTGGTGCAGTCTGATGGAATGTTGACTGCTCTTGTTGGTTTGACTTTGAGCAGAGCATCACAGCCGCGTAGTGCAACAACAACCATGTCGTGTCAGAAGACAGAACGTCACAGCACCCATCCTCATCCTTTGGCTCATGCATTTTTTTCTGCTCTCCACCTCTTTGAGCCTTGCGGGATATAAATGCTTCACTTGTGCCGAGAACTCAATAATCACTTATTTGTAGAATGTTGTCTGGTTATGAGTCTATATTCACCAATACTCACTGCAGAAAAAGCTTCTCTAGCCAGAGTTGAGAGCAGTACTGATCTTTGGGTACAGACATAAATCTTTAGAAGACAGTTGGAAATATGCCCATCTAGAAAAACAGTAGTAGTAGTAGTAGTAGTAGTAGTAGTAGTAGTAGTAGTAGGTTCCCACCAGGGGCATATGACCACTTAATCTGGGGGTTTTGACTAGATTTGCAGCACTAGATTTAAAAGCACAAATTACCTCCTGTACAGCAGGCCTTAAGCCCAATTAGAAAGTGGTTGGTTACCACTGCAATAGTCATGCCACTATTACATCAGTGGGCACATATTACATAGCAGGCTGGTATGACAGCATTCAGTGTTCACTGCTGGGTAATACACAAAGATAGCTGCTTTCCCCCAGTGGCCTGCATAGTACCTTATGGCACTATGAAAGTTAGCCAACAGGGATGGAGTTTTTAGGCCAATTCCAACTTGACTTCTCTATGCCTGCAGCCAAAGTTTGTTGTGTCTTCAGCAGTGAGGTCTTACCATCCACTTAGGGTGGAACAAAGAACGATGGCTGTGTTTTGTGTGTGTGTGTGTGTGTGTGTGTGTGTGTGTGTGTGTGTGTGATCCTAAGGTCTCTGATTTGTGGTTTGAAATGATCATTCCGGTTGCCAGCAGCATGTTAAGAGGTAGTGCTGGCAGGTTGTAACTGCAGAGACGATGGCGGAGCCTGAAGAGAAAGTAAAGACGGGGGAGGAGGAAGACAGAGGAAAGATGATTTACCAGGAGGAAATATGAGCTGTAGTGGGAAGGGAGGACTGCTGCCACCCAGCTTTCCATTCTGCGCCACACTGAGTGGACAGAGTGTCATTTGGGGTGTTGATGTGAGTTCTGCTGCTGCTGACTTCAGCACCATGGGGAGTTCCCCAGGCTGGTCTCCATTCTTCTTGCATTACACAGGAGTCTCAATTGTGGCTTCTAACATTCTCAGCACCATTCTTTAGGGCCAGTAAAGAGACTTCAGAGCCATCTCCTGTGAGCAGGTCAAACAGAGATCCTGGGTCATTCCTGCACAGAGACCCAGGGCCTGTGGGAGGGAGAAGACTGGGATGGGCTTCAGGGATCCACAGATGAAACCCACAGCCTCAAGACAAAACGGGGGGGGGGGGGTGGAGGCCGGAGAAAGCGCCACTCCACTCCAGGCGGCTGAAATGGCTGCAATCTATAGTCATCTCTATTTACAGACTTCAAAGGGAGATGAGAAGAGACAGCCCTATCTGGATGCTGGAGCAACTTGAGTGCAGATGAGATCAAAGGCAAAGGAATGCGGCGTCATGGCCCACACTTTCTCCAGGCCTTCATATCCATGGATGCTAGTGTGGAGGGGCTCTCCAAGGTGGGAGAAGGGTCTAGCAGAACATAAGAAAACCCTTCCCTCCCAGGCTTGATTCTCCTGGTGAGGCGCTCAGAGTCCCTTTCTTCTGGTACATCTGAAGCCACTGTGTCAGAAAATCAAGGGCTTTCTGGAAGGAAGTCATGGCCTCCCCAGGCTCAGTGTACCCAGAGGTTCATTTACAGCTCCTTGGTGAGAGAGTTGGTTTGTGGCATCTAAGTGGGGAACTGAAGTCCTGGTTCTTAAGGTGCGTGTTTTTGTTTGTTCAGGAGCTACCCTCTGTCCACATGGAGAGATCTGCTTTGCTTGGGAGCAGGGCATAAACCAGGGCTCCTTCTTGTGATAAGTTCTTTATAACCCTTGATGTGATTGAGGCCTGCTTGGGGTCATTGCTTGCTAGCCTGCAGCCAACAACAGCTGTTCTCCTGTTTGGAACTGCCTAACAGACCTTGGATTCAGTTCTTTTGTGAATGTCCGGGTCTCTGCGGATGGCCAACTCCACAGGGCAAGGCCTTGGAGGAGGAACCATCCATCCTTTTGGACATAACCCAGAAAGGTTAGTCATTCATCAGTGAGTTAGTGGACAATGACTCGCCTTCTGATTGGACCACTGCAGATAAGACTCAGGAGACATGGATACCCAGGCTTCTGATTTGGGAATGTGTGTGTGGGAATTTAAGAATATAGCTTTCAAAGCCTGGAAGCCAGGATGGAGGCTTAGGGATGAGGAGTAAAAGACTGTTACTGACAAACATGAAGCAAAATGTCAAGGTTTCTGAGGTTGACTGCATGGCAAGTATGGGGGAACCTGTGGGTTAGGAGGGCCTGGGAGAGGGAGCAGGGCCAGCTGTCTTCAGATCATAAAGAGACAGGGAGTATCAGCCCCAAGATGACCCTAAATGGCTCACAAAACACAGGGCTTGTGGGTATGCAGATCAAAAACTGTGTGTGAATGAATGTGTGCGTGTGTGTGTGTGTGTGTGTGTGTGTGTGTGTGTGTGTGTGTGTGTGTGTTAGGGGGTCTTTGGGCAGTACTGCTAAAGGTTGGAATAAAGGGTGTGGATCAAGGAGGTGGAAGCTGTCTTGGGGCACCTGAGAGGCAGAGAAGGCACCCCCAGGAGGGTAGGTGTGGCGTTCAGGGGATTAGCAGAGGTGTCCCAGAGTCTTACCCTGACAGCTCTAACTGGAGTGACTAACCAGGAAAAGGCCAAGGCTGCCAGCCTTTGCTTCTGCCCATGGTTCTTGCCTCCTTGGCAATTCTGTCACACCAGAGTTCACTCATGTGCGCCATTATGTGTCCTCAGCCTCTGGAGCTAGCAGAGCTACCCAGCAGCCTCCCTCTGAGCTCACCTGGACTTGTCCCCATGCCTTCACCTGGGATGTAGGGACTCTGCAAAGCAAGAGACAAAGAGACCCCCTGGGTTACAGGGGCACTTTTCAGTTTACTAAGAGGAGACTCTCAGTGCTTGAGAAGCCATAGGTAGTAGTTTCCTCCCCAGAGAAAAAGGTGGAGTACTTGGGTGTTCCGTCTCAGTTGTGCAGGGACTTGTGGGGACATACGGGCACTTGGAAATTAGGGATGACTTAAGATGAGAAGAGGAGATCCATGATATGTGGGGGTCAGAAGTAAGTGTGCACCTCTCTCTCTCTCTCTCTCTCTCTCTCTCTCTCTCTCTCTGTGTGTGTGTGTGTGTGTGTGTGTGTGTGTGTGTGTGTGTGCATGTGTGCGCATGTACTAGGGAAACTGAGAATAAAGATTTGATGAATTTGAATCTGTATCTGCATGCTTGGGACTTTTGTGCCATGCAGATTTGCTGGGGTGTTTCTGCGTGCATCTGCGAAACTGCCCCTGTATGCTGAGTGTCTGCCCCTGCTGCATGGTCCAAGGGCAGTGTGAGTGGTGCTTCCTGAGAAGTAAGTGTATGTGTGGGTTGGGGGGGTTGGGGAGGGAGGAAAGGAGAAAGGGAGGGTGAGAGCGTGCCCAGTGGCAGGCATGACAAATGATTAATCTATAGAAATCTATATTCTATTCTTCCATGCGTCCACTCCGCCCTTCTCACGCTCCCATGCATCACCTCCGCAAATCCATCACCAACTCCTAGCCAAGGACAGGCGGTGAGGAGCGCGCCTGCCTTATTGATGGACTCGTGCTTGCTTTTTATACATTTGGAATGCGAAGAAGGAACGCTCCCTCTCGTTGGTTTATCCGTTCATCCTATCATTTGTCTAGCATATGGCCCTTGAGCACCTACTGTGTGCTGGATGGTGCTGTGTGCTCAGAGGTATGGGCTGCTGCAATCCTTTTACCTTGAGTGAGGGCTGCACTGTACATTGGCTGCTTTGGTAGAATGCCAGGCAGGAGGTGCCCCAGGCGTGGCAGATGAGAGATGGGTGGGAAATGAATGTGGCCGGAAATGAATGTGGCCGGAGCGGGGTGGTTCACAAAGCTGCTAGAAGAGGGAGAAATACCTAAGGGGGAGGCTAAAGTGACAGAACCAAATGGGAAGAGGGGAAAGGGTACAGCATCAGGCAGAGGGAACGGTATAGACAGGCTGGGATGCCAAGAAAACTCACACTCAGGGGAAGGGTGGCAGGCAAGGATGAGGAGGTGGACAGGGAATGGAGGAGGCTGTTGCTCAGGCACGGGAGCTGGATTTCAGCCAAGGTCAAAGGGGAGTCACAGGAGTGAGGGACACAGAATCTTTAGCTCATTCCTGGTGGCCTGGATCCATCCTGGGGACCGAAAACCAGGTTAGAGGTCAGCGCACAGCAATTCTAGGGAGGGACAGTGGTGGCTTAAGTTACGATGGTGGCCCTGAATGGAGATCTGTGCAGAGCCCAGAGGTACGTTAGAGGTAGAACTCTGCATGTGGTGGTGAGCATGCCATCATGCCCCCAAGTTTCAGGGCAAGGGAGCTTGCTGAGCCTCTATTCCCATCTCTAACACGGAATTCTGGGTCCAGGTGTGGCTCAGTGATAAAGGACTTCCCTCGCAAGCATGAGGTCTATCTAGGATTCTATCTCTCAGGTTATTCACAAGAAATAAAACCATAAACAAAACCAAATGGTAGTTCTTGCTTACCAAGGTTTATAGGAGGCCATTTGGTGTGTTCCCCGTGTCTGACCACCCTTTAATCTGCCTAGGGAATGGACTATGTTCCTCTCTCCCATGGGATGGGTCATCTTCAGATCTATTTTCTAGGCATCTTTGGGTAGACATGGGTTTAAGCTTTGGGGAATGTTCCAGAAGTCTGCTACATTTAGTCCCTAAAGGACACCTGGAGGCGGTCCAGACCCATTCCCTGTTGCAAAAGGAAAAGATGTTTCTGAGGTCACCCAGTATGTCACCAATTCTCGCTGCTCTTTGAGATCACAGATCATCCCAGATAGACTGACTTTTCAACTCCTTATGTCCCACTCTGGCCTTCAGGCTTAAGGCTCTTGGACTAGCAGGCAGCTTATCTAGTTTTGTGTGTCATCAGAACTACAATGCTCACATGGTTAGAGCACATGGTCCTGGGATCTTTTGGGGGAAAGACTGCTGGCCTAGGCTGCAAGGAGATCCCTGAGTTGCTAAGTTTTCACCGGTCCTGTGTGGCCAAAAGAAAAAAAAGAGAGGAAGGCATTCACTCTCATCCTGCCCACTTCTGCTGAACAATGTCATAACTCTGAGGCTCTTTGGATCTATCACTCTGCCTTCTCACAGTGCTCCACTCTGCAAAACGTTTTTAGATGCAGGTATAGGTTGACACTTGTCATCTCCAAAGTTTGTCTTTGTTCTTCCCTGTCCCTTCCAAGTGAGCTTCTTACCAACCCTGCAAAGTTGTGCAAAGGGGCCTTCTGGGGTGTGAAAGACCTGGTAGCATGGAGGTGGGTAGGAGGACACCCCAAGGGGACATTTGCTCTGCTTGCGTAACCAACTGAGGTGCACCAAGCTCTTCCAAGATCAAGAACTGCAAAGGAGAAAGCCTGCACACTCAGGATTATTTCAAATTAAGTGACAGCGGGCACAACACGATGGGGGAGACGGTGTGTGTTTCTTTGGCGCATTCAGTCACAATTCATCATTATCCAATTTTTCCCCCCTTGGGTTTTCTCCTGCGTACATTTTTTATCCCAATCTGACAGCTAAATGAGGAATCACACTGCCTACGTTATCTGTTTTGTTCAGGAATTAATCCGTCCTTAAACACCAACTGCCAAGTGGTTAGTGTGAGCAGAGACAGGCAAAGTAGGTCCCCAGACAGCTTTGACGGGGTCTGAGGGACCCTTTGGCTGGTCACTTCCCTGGGGCCCCGGGATATGGAGGTGTGTGACATGTCTTGAATGCAAACATGATGCTTCAGGCTCCTCTGGTAGGCACTCTGGGCTGCCCCAGCTGGTTTCCCTGCCAAGTTCATGGGTTTGCTGGCTGTGAGGTTGTCTTGCCCCTCCCTCTGCCTCGATTCTGTGGAAGTTAAATGCTGGGGGCACTAAGCTCTCCCAGAACAAGTGTCCTTGTTTTATTAGCTAGGTGTGGCCTATGGACCAAGGACAAATTCAGACTACAGTGGTGGGCACACAGAGGACACTGGGAACTTGATGTTTCTAAAGGGGGCCTCGTTTCCTTCCTTTCTCCCTCTTCCTCATTCTCTTCTTCCCCCCCTAGTTCACCCTCCCTCCTTTCCTTCCTTCCCTTCCTCTGATATAGAAATAGGATAAAAGGGTAGGCACTTTAATCCAAAAAATCACCATTAATCTCAAAATATTTTACACTGGTATGGATTTTAGTTTATTGATATAAATTTAAGGTTAATTTTGTTAATATATATATATATATATATTATATATATATATATATCTATTTAAGATATTTGCCTATCTAGCTCAACTAAAATATAATGTGTAATTAAGAAATATAGATTCGACTGATGAGCAAAGAGGTTCATACCAGGCTGGTGAAAACCACAGAAACAGCTGACCTGAACAAGGGAGAGCTCTTGGTGCCCAGACTGATATCTGGGAACCAGCATGGGACTGATCCATCCAGACCCCCTGAATGTGGGTGTCAGTGAGGAGACCTTGGAAATCTATGGGGTCTCTTGTAGTGGATCAGTACTTATCCCTAGCATAGGAATGGACTTTGGGAGCCATTCCACATAGAGGGATACTCCCTGAGCCTAGACACACAGGGGAGGGCCTAAGCCCTATCCCAAAGAATAAGACAGACTTTGGAGATCCTCCATGGAAGACCTAACCCTCCCTGGGAAGCAGAAAGGGTATGGGATAGGTAGGGTGTTAGTTGGGGGTGGGCAGGGGAGGAGGGGAGGGAGAGAGACCTAAGATTTACATGTAAAATAATTTTCTTTCTAATTAAAATAAAAAAGAAATATAGATTCATAAAAATACTGTTAGTCATCTATAATAGTCCAACTCAAGGTCATGTTAGTTAGATTTTCTAGATATACAGAGGTATATTTCAGATAGATAAGTATCTTCAAACACTTCAAAGATCTACAGAATATGGCATTTAAAATGTTTTCATAACTTAGAATTCTTTTGACGTGAGACACATCTGCTCCTGGCAGCACCGCCTTACTCCTGAGAGGATGATGGGCAGGGAAGACACTCCTCTCTCCATTTTTGTTCTCTACTACACTGATGAACATGCAGTGATGACCGAGACAGGTCTGGCCTCTGCAGTCAGTCAGAAACGGGCAGAGTTCTCCACGGAGAAGCTGGGCTTATACAGACAGTGTGACAGGCAGGTACTCCAACTGCAGGACAAGCTTCAGGAAGCTGGTGATGGACAGGGCAGAGGTGGGAAGAGAGCCCAGGCAGGGGTGCATGGTCATAGGACCTTGGCTCTGTCTTCTGGCACCCTTCCTTACCTGGAGACGGAGTTACCCGTGACAGGAACCATGCCTGGCTGTGTTCCAACTGGGCATCTAGAACTGACTGCAGATTTGTTGGAGGTATTCAGTGTGGACATATGTGAGGCACAACTCAGAGAAGAGGCAAAGGAGAGAGAGCATGAACCACACCGGGAGTCCCCAGGCTCCACAACGGCAATTGCTTGCAGTAACTGATGCTTGCAAAATGTTGCTGTGTGCAGATGCCACCTGAACAGTCCCCAGCCAGTACAGGGGATAAGAGAATCGCTATATGACCACAGAGGTGGCAGGCAGTAGGCTTGAGGCCCTGACATTGCTAGGTGCTACTACTTCCTATCTGTGGCACACTGGATATTTCTAACTCTGCCTAGTCTCAGGTTCTCCCTGTGGAACGTTATATGATTAGGAGGGGTCTTTTAGAAAGGGGAGGACTAAATGGCAGTGTAGCTGGAGCTGGATGCACTCCTGCCTGAGATGTCTGCTCCCACAGGGAGTTGCAGAGCCACGGGGCCTTCTCTGGCTGTGGCTCCAGTGACTGCTTGTCTTTGCCTGTCTCTGGCCAGCACAGTGACCTCCATGTCCTGTGTCCTCTGCTTCCTTCCAGCTTGCTTAGGTGGGATTCACTGAAGAAGCAGATGGCATCTGGGGCCGAGTGTGATGGTGATTACACTGCGGAAGGGTGATAATTTATTCTGCTCAGCTGGCTGAGAGTTGGAAGGAGGTATGTATTACTTCTAGAAGGCAAGCCTGGGGGTGGCAGGGGGCCCCCCTTTCTGACCTCCAGCAAAGAGCTTGTCCTTGTTCTGCCTCATAGAGAACAGGTCTTCAAGGCTAGGAGCTTCCTTGGGCCGGGACCTATGGAGGAACTGGGTGTGGGAAGTTGGCTGTGGCTATAGACCAGAGAGAGAGAGAGAGAGAGAGAGAGAGAGAGAGAGAGAGAGAGAGAGAGAGCCAGAGGCAACCAGACCCCAGGTCTGTGTGGGAGAGATGCAGGCCCATGAATGGGGCTCTCTGTCTCCACCTTGGCTGGGGAACTGGGCCCCGCCCGTGTGTGGCCTTCCTTTTCATTCTTCTACCCGTCTCCCTCATGAATGGAGCATGGCTTCTAATCGGTGGGGAGAAAGATGTAAAACTAATCCCCACTCTAATAAAAACAGTCTCCCGATTAAATATGTATGAACACATATTGATTTGGGGATTAAACAGAAAAGAAAATTGAGCCTGTAATTGAGCCGGGGAACATGTAGAGGGTGAAGCTTGGGTTGCTCATCTTCAAACACACCTGCTGGGGCTTCTGGGAGGGCAAGGGGCTGAGGGTGCCCAGGCCTCTCAGCTGGAAGGACTAGACCAACATTGGTGTGCTGTGGGAGGGGCCTGTGTCTGCTGTGGGTGGAGCCTCTGCTCTCTTCCTAATTTTGGGGAACTCCCACTGCAGGGCTGTGCTGCTCCTATGGATGTTGGTATTCAGGGCCTTGGATGGAGAGCAGTTGCTTCAGGAGGTGTCCATGCCTTGAGGAGTACCCTTTTGGGGTCAGGCCCTGTGCTTAGCAGTCTCAGATAGGCCATGTAAGCCTTCTAGATTCCAAGGAACACTGTGACACAGATCTAATGATGTCTACTGCACAGCCTAAAACACAGGCTCGTAGGTACTAGGACCTTGCTAGGCATTCCTATAATAGTGGATGGTGTTTGTTGAGCACCAGCTTCAGGCAGAGCACTCTTCCAATGTTATTGCCTAGCCTGACATTGACTTTGTAAAATGGATTTTATCAGGTCCATTTAGTGAGAGGGAACTGAGGGTCAGAGACCTCAAGATGTGGCCAGTGCAGGGCACAGCTCAGTCACAGAGAGCCTGGCTACTTCTTGCTTTATCCTGGAGAAGAATGGGATACTGGTCCCCTATCCCAGCCTTCTGTGTCCCATCAGAGTGCCTATATCTTCCTGAGCCACTCTTCTTCCTCTGGGTCCTTGCTCCCACAACACAGGTACCTTGTCCCTCCCAATCTGCTTGGAATCTACCAGGATTCATTCCCAGTCTCCCAGCCCATGCTCCTCTCCCATTTTGCTTCTCCACAGTTGAGGTCTGCCTCGCATCTTCTGCATCCTGCCTTTCCCTCAGCTTCCAAGTCTTTGATGTGCCCCACACGTTGCAATCCATAGAGTATTTTCACCTTTGTCATCTCGCTCAAGGTTCACAGCGACCCAACATCCCAGATGACAGGAGAATTTGAGGCACAGACAAGTGGGGTAATTTGGCTCAAATTGCAGAGCCAGTGAGTGACAATGCCAGCTATTTCTTCCCAGGTGAGATTGCACCTGTCCCTTTGTGCAAGACCCACAAAAGACAGCAAGGCCACATGATGAAGTGGCCAAGAAGATACAGAGTTGGGTGTAAGCTTTGTATGGACTTAAATTTGAGCCCCCATGCTTCCTTTAGCTGGCCGTGTAGCTCTTAGGAGGTCATGTACACTCTGAGGTACATTTTTCCCCCTATGTTTAGCTTGGATCTCCTTCTGAAGGTGAAGCCAGAACCCACATAGGCCAACTGTTAGAAGAACCCCAGGGCTCAAGGTTGCCCCATATAGCTCACTGTTAGAAGATGAAACTGCCAAGCCAGATGCCCCCTGCTGTGGCCCTGGGAAAGAGGAAGGCAAAATTCATTGGGACATGAAATTTTGGACAGGAGTGCCTGGTGTTCTGAGGCAGTGCTCAACTCTTCAGGACTCACAGGGGATACCGGAAGACTGGTCCCGGGAAGTACCACCTCCTCCCTGAGGTTATTAAAGTAATAATTTAATTCTAATGAATTAAATTATTCTCCACTCCATTCTGTTTAGTGGATTCAGCAGGCGGGATCCAGCCTCTGCCTGGTGAGGCTAGAAGGAGAGCGATGAGTGGAGTTGGAGGCCAGGAGTTGTAGTGCCCTGAAAAGAGTAACCTGAACTCTTTTGCAGGTCTCCGGGGCTACAGAGGGAACTCAAGCTCTGGGGGCCTACAGGAAGGATGGCCCAGGCTTTTGCCACTAGAGTCTTGGGCTTGCCTCCTGACCTCGCTGTGACCAGTTATGGGGATGACATGGACTTTACTTCTCCAAGCCTCAGCTTCTTCTTTCATGGAGAGGATAAAACCTGACTTGGGTTTTCCCAAGACAACACGAAAGAGGAAGTGCCAGTATGTAGGGAGCCTTCCATCAGCCTCCCCCCCATTTCTTCGTCTAATCCGGCTGTGTCTGGGATGAGTGAGCTCCTGGTTTGTAGCCCTGCACTGGAGCTCTGCAGCTGGCTATGAAAACTTCAGGCGTTCCTGATGGTGCCTACGAAGGAAGAGATACACACTTTTGTCCCCATTGCAATGGCCCTGCGAGCCATGCCTGTGGGATCCTGGTCCAGTAGGATTATACCTCTCCCTTGGCTGAGGTCTTTGGTGCCATGAGCTTGTTAGCTCCAGGAAGCTGGTCCCCACAGTGTGCCTTCCACTTTCTGTTGCTACCAGGTGTCCCCACAGAACACTTCAGAGAGGAGTCTGATCCAGGATGTCTGAGAAGAGCCTACCATTTCCTTGTCTTGAACTGAGGTAAAGACCCCATCACTCTTGCTCCACAGTGCTCAACTGCAGGTCCATAGTGCTCACCATGGTCCGAGGGCTGAACCATTTTCTCTTTCCTTGAAGAGCCATTTTCACTGTGGACAGATCTGTCCCCTGGGCAGGGCATCTTGGCTGATGTAAGATGGGGAAAGTCAGTTGAATGATGGCAAGCAGTGCTTCATCCTTCTGTTTCCTGATTGTGGATGAAGTAAGACCAGCCAGCTCTCTGCTCCCGCTGCTGTGCCTTCCCTACCAGCCACTGTGCTTTCACCACCACAATGGGCCGAATTCTTCTGGAGCTGTAAGACTAAACAAGCTCTTTCTCCCTTCAGTTGCTTTCATCAGGGTCTTTTATCACAGCAAAGTAATTAAGACAAGACGTCACCCTCGAGGAGTTCTCTGGTTAGGTGGTCCTTGTGTAGAGGAAGTCCAGAGGCTGGGGGTGGCTTCCCAGCTGCCTTCCTCATGGTTCCATCCTCAGTGGGAGGTCCCAGCCTCTTTCTGGCAGCACTCTCTACATACATAGCCTGTGGTTTCTAGCAAGTGGCACGCCTCACTCCCTTGCAGGAATCGTTCAAGTCAAGGACCCAGTTTACAGCTGAGGTCCCTTTAGACCCGTGCTGAGCCAGTCACCGAATAGTCTGACCATCCCTTCATCTTCTCCCTAGCTCCTCGCATCCTCCATCTTCCAGCCACACCGGCCATCTTCCTAGTCCTTGAACACACCTTCCTTGTCTGTCCAAGCCCCGTCCCCTGCACATTATGTCCCATCTATATGTCTGTCCTTTGGGGGTTCAGCAGGAAGGTAGGACACACAGCTGGAAACTTGAAGAGTCATGGTCCTTCTGAGGGATGCAGAGGCTGATGACAGTAGGAAACTGTGAGACCTAGGCCTGAAGGAAGGGATGCCAAGAGCCCAGTGAGAGCTGGAGCTGTAGTGACCACTGGGAATGGCACCTGGGTGACAGAGTCTGGAGGAAGCAGGGGCAGAGCACCTACATCTCTCGGGGTCCTGTTCTCTGATTTCTGCTTGGGTCTCCCGTGGCTTAGCCCAGATAGAGGCTGGCTGCTAGGGCAGCCCTGGGGCATGTCCCCCATGGCTCAACCCACATAGGGCAGATCAGAGGCCAAATGACTGGGGTTGTGATGTCAAGGGAGGACACTTAAAGGTCCAATTTTTGTGTGTGTGTGTGTGTGTGTGTGTGTGTGTGTGTGTTTTATTTTTCTCCCTGTCTGAAACAACCTGAGTTATCTGCTGACTTGGCCACTTTTGACTTTCATCTCTACTGGACTGACAGTACCATCAGGGTGGGATCTTAGTGACTTGGTCCCCTGCTGTCTCCATGGGCTACAGGGCAAGGAGCTTCTTGCTCCTTGGAAAGGCAGAGAGCCCTGGGCTCTGGGTTGCAGCCCTACTGTCTCTCCTGCAGGGGGCTCCTGGAACCATCAAAGTCCTTGGGCTTAGGTTTGAGGGGGCTGAAGGTGGCACTCCAGGACAGGATGGTGCCAGGCTCCGCCCCTCCAGACTGGAGCTTCATATTAACCTCAGCAGGAGTCCGCTGTAGTGAGGCAGGTGGAAGCCAGGAATTCTAGATAGATGCCCGTATGCATGGAGATCTGGGCTCTGGGCTCAGCTTCTGGGAGAGAGAATTTAGGGAAGATGGATTTGGCAAAGTGGCAGGGGTAGGGGGGATGGATAAGAAGTATTGGGGCCTTATGTGGGTCATATGACTTTCTCCATCATACCCTTGATGTCCACTGTTGGGAAGAGTGAAGTGTTGGATCCATCAATTGGTTTTGTTAGGTACACGAAGTGTCCTTCACTCAGTCCCTACCAGAGATAACTGTGCAAAGTGTGGGCTGCCAATCAGCACGTGGCCCATATCTATGATGCCCAACAGTGGCATCACTTCTGTCCTGAGTCCTTTGGACACACTGATGCCAAACCTCACAGTAGTGCTCTGGACCAGCCCTGCTGTGGGCATCCCCTACACTGCTCTGCCAGCACTTTGCTGTGGAAACCCACATCTGGTGGTGTGCAAGGTACTCTATGAATCCCAGTGTGTCCTTACTTATGTTATTGTAGGCCCTTCTGGGCGTGTGCATTCCTCCAGCCCTGATCATACATACTGACTATGACACGGAGCCCACCCCGAGGAAGCAGCTACGCTTACTCCCACTGCGATTTCACAAGCCTATGGGAAGACATTGTCAGTGTCGGCTAATGGCGGTGTGGGGGACAGTGCAGAGGGCAGGAGCTGGAGCAGAAAAGACAGAAGCTAAAGCCCAGTTGCTCTTGGAGCAGGAAGAGCTCCTTGCAAATGATGTATGAAATGAGGAGCATATGCTGCGAGCGATTGGTGCGCAGGAGCTTGGCTAGGATCCCCAGCTCTGGCACGCAGGCAGTGGCTCCAGCTCTCTAGCGCTCCAGACACTCCCACCATGGCTTCATCTCCCTCTCTGGTCTCTTCCTAGCGGGACATGCTGCATGCACAAAGAAGACAATCTACTTCACCTACCCTGGTCCCCTGAAGCGAGGCAGGAGGGGTTGGCAGCAGAAGTGAATCAGGGAAGTCAGGCCTGACCTTGACATGTCCCCATGGAAGACTGAGCACAGACAGGGACATGGACCCTCCCAAGGTCACGGGGGACAGGTGTTTCCTGTCTAGGGCAGAAGCTCATCCTGATGCAAAGGACTGGGAATCTCCCAGAAAGCTCTGAACAACTGGATCTTAATTTGTAATCCTGTGTTTCGGGACAAGCTCTGCAACCTTCCTTCTCTGTTTCCTCATCTGTATAAAATGGGGGTGGTGGTATTAATCTATAGAGCTTTGAAATTTGAAAGAAGGGTGGGCATAGTGATAAACATGCTTAGCTGTGTGTGTACACACACACACACACACACACACACACACACACACACACACACACACACGCTGAGCCCTTTCTGCAGCCCCTTCAGCATCTCAGTCATGCTGAAGGAGGTGAGCGCTCCTTTGTGCCACACTCCAGTCCTGGCTGGAGTCTTGTTGGGCATTTTTTCTCCCCTAAGCTTTGCCTTCCGGCTGCCTCTCCCCTCTGCCCTCCTCACTCTGGTCTTTGACCTATCTCTTAATTGCTGGATGCCTCATGATGCCCTTTCCCCCTTGTCATGGGTTTAGGCATGAGAAGTAATTTATTGGTTCATGGCAACTCCGTTCACCAGCTGTGTAGGTCAAATCATCCTTAGCTTCCTCGTCCCCTCACATCTAAGTCTTGTCTCCACCAGTAGAACACAGCTGAAATCTAGCTGAGTGGCACACACCTGTAAATCTCAGCTCCTGGGAGGTAGAGGCAGAAGGATCAGGAGTTCAAGGATATCCTTGGCTTCAGAGTGAGTTCAAGGCCATTTGGCTATACAACACCACCAACAACACATAACCAGAGTCCACAGCCCTCTCAGCTCCATGGCTTGTCTTCTGGTCCAAGCTGCCATCAACTACCTGGCCTGTTACCATTGCCTCTTAACACTTAGTGGGTCTCCCTGATCTGCCTCTGTGGTTGGGCTTCCACATGACCTACAGCTATCCCAGAACTACCAGATGCTATCCCCTGCTGTGGTTTGAACATGAAATGTCCTCTCCCCTCAGATGGTGGCGCTGTTTCTGGAGGCTGGGGAACATTTGGAGCTAGGTAACTTGTTGTAGGCCACCAGGGGCAGGCTTTGAAGGATATTCCTCCTTTGGTTCCAGTCTTCCCCTCTGTCACTGTGATGTGGCCAGCCCCTGCAAGCTCCTGCCATGGTGAACAAAGCTGTGCTAGGCCGGGGCCTTTCTTGCAATGGTGACCTGAACAACTCCGAGTCAAATAAATACTTCCCCCTTAAGCTGCTTCCTTCAGGTATTTGGTTACTGCCACAAGAGAAATGCTGCCTCTGGTGGCTTCTGTTCTCAGGGCTAAATCCAAAGTCATTCCAGGCCCTTCTCAACCAGTGTCATGCTCACCGAGGTCATCGAGGGCAATGTACCTTCTGACCCTGCATCACCGTGTGGCTCACTCCCTAGATTCAATCCTGGCTCTGTTTAAATGCCACCTTCACAAAGAAGATGCTAGATGCTTCAAGCTGAGCTCAGCAGTCCCCAATTCACCCTTCTTCTCCCTTAGCACTGGAGGCTGTTTGGGTCCCTTCTCCAGATGATGACTCAGTGCCCAAAAGATGCTTGCTGCCCATGCCTGGTATGTAGCAAGAACTCATTAAAAAAAACAAAAACAAACAAACAAACAACAACAAAAAAAAAAACAAGCTGGCTTCAAACTTACAATCTTTCTGCCTTAGCTTCCAAATGCTCAATAAACATTTGAGTGAGTGTGTGTGTGAGTGTGTGTGTGTGTGTGTTATGAGTGCATGTATAGAAGTCATGTGTCTTTCTTCATCACACCCTACTTTATCTGTTGAGGCGGGGACTCTCACCAAATCAAAGCTTGCTCAAAGCTTGCCAATTCCAGTTAGTCTAGCTAGTCTGTTTGCTCCTGAGATCCTGTTTCCACCTGTTTTAAAATTTTCAATCATTTATTTACTTTCAACTTTCTACATTTTATTTTTATATCTATGGCTGTTTTGCCTGCATGTTTATCTGCGTACCGTGTTGTGTACAGTACTGGTATAGGCTAAATGAGGGAGGGCATGGGATTCCCTGGAACTGGAGTTCTAGAAGGTTGTGAGCCATCATGTGGTTGCTGGGAATGAATCCCAGGTCCTCCGAAGAGCAGCCAGTGCTGCTGGAGTCATCCATCTCTCCAACTCCAGTCTCCTCTTCTTGAATGCTGGGATTACAGGTAGCTGCAGTACCTATCTGGCTTTTACACCGTCCTCGATTTGTGCAGCAAGTGTTTTACCGACTGACACATCTCCTTAGCCCCCTCAACAAACAGGCTTCACACACAGATGAGTGAGCCTGGGTGCTGTGCAAGGAGGCAGAGGCCCCCAGAGCTTTATGTCTTGTCCCATGCAGGTGATGGCTCCTCACTAATAGCATGACTATTTAATTTCCACTGCAAAACGGGCTACAGGGAGCTTAAGCAAGGGTCCCAGAGCCAAGAAAAAGTGAGGAGGCAAGATGTCTGGGAAGGCCCCCTCAGGAGGAGGTATTTAGGTGCAGCTAGAAGGGCAGGGAGGTGTCCCATTGATCAGTGAGGTGAAGAGGCCAGTGCTCTAGGGCAAGGAGAGAATGACAAAAATTCAATGCTTCAATGGAAGACAGGAAATGGGGTGGTCAGAGGACAAAGGGATAGGAACTAGAGAATAACCTTGGCTGGAAGCCCCCAAGGGACGTTGTGCACCTCAACCTTGGTGTCCACATAGCGCTAGCCACATGATACCCCGTGAATGCCCTGGAGTAGGAGACTCATGGGCCTGCAGCCTAACCCCTGTTGTCCTGTGTTCTTGTTACCCGCTGCTATAGGGACAGGTGACACCACCACTCCAGAGCTCTGCGAACATACCCTGGATGGTGCCATGATTGGTTCTTGAGGCCACAAATGGCTATTGCAATGAGGAATAGAGATTTCTGGGGACATACAGAAATATCCTTTCTGGGCCTGTCAAGAGGGCTTAGTGGGTGTAGGAGCTAGTGGAGAAAGCCTGGAGATCTGAGTTCAATCCCTGGAACCAACATAAAGCGGAAAGGAGAGACCTGATTCCAGGAAGTTAACCTCAGACCTCCACATTCATGCCGTGGACTTGTGTCCTCTCTACATTACACACACACACACACACACACACACACACACACACACACACACACACACACTTTTTTTTTTCCCAGGACCCCCAATGACTCTTGTCAGGCCTGTGGCTTCCTTACCTGTATTTAGCATCAAAACCCAAAACAACTCCCCTTTGGCTCCAATCCCCTTTTTATTCTTTCTCTGTGACCTGCCAAGACAGTGCATCCCCAAGCGGGCAGCCTGCCTGGGACATGCTTTCTGTCCCCTGGCAACACTGTGATGCCTGCCTGCAGTGAAATGAGATGCTCATGTCTCACAAGGCTCGGCCATAAAGAATGGTGACGGCAAGCTCAGAGTCGTAGGTCGTGCTGATATTCTCATATTCGTGTTCTATTCTTATTACATTGTGATGGATGGAGAAGGGATTTTATCATGGTCTCATTCCTGCCTTAAACTGCGAATTCACGCCTGAGCCCCTCCCGCATTTTGCCTCTCTGCATCCCAACCAGTGCTGATGGCATGAGGATTTGAGTGCGCAGCTGTGGGGAGGGTTAGGACGAAGGGGGTGGGTGGGGTGGGGGGGTTGGGGGCAGCATTAGCGAGCAGGGCTGTTCTGACAACAGTCCCATCAAGTCATTTTGTGATGAAAGCCCTTTGTCACCTGGTGTTGGGGCCTGGGGCTCTTGGTGTATAATAACAAATAGAAAATGCAGCAACAGCTTACGCTCAGTATGGTGCTTTTAATTTTTCAGTGTGATTGATTCAAATGTTTTAAATAAAATATTTATTTGAGTGTGTGTGTGTTTGTACACACACAAATGCCACAGTACAATACCCATGTGGACGTGGGAAGCAAAGTTGTGGAATTCACTTCCTCTCTACCACATGGGTTCTAGGGATGGAGTTCAAGTCACCCTTATCAGACATTGTAGCAAGCGCCTTTATCCACTGAGCCACCTTGCCAGCCCAGCACATCTGGCTTTTCCAACATGGGTTGTGGGGATTGAACTCAGGTCCCTCATATTTACACAGTAAGGGCTTTCCCAGCCAATCTGTCCTCAG
Organism: Cricetulus griseus; assembly: GCF_003668045.3. Classification (NCBI taxonomy): domain Eukaryota; kingdom Metazoa; phylum Chordata; class Mammalia; order Rodentia; family Cricetidae; genus Cricetulus; species Cricetulus griseus. The sequence continues at coordinate 27,778,558 of NC_048595.1, read as the reverse complement.
ACCCACAAATGTTCTATTTTAATTTTATTTTAATCCTCAGTAGATCTGTGAGATGGGGAAGGTTTATTCCTATTCAATTGATGAAGAAGCCGAGACTCAGAAAAGGGAAGTGATAAATGCAGAATGTACAGACAGATCTCCAAGAGGACTGCTGCTACTCTCACCCAAGTCCCCAGAGATCACACACTGAGTAGCAAGGATTTGGTGACATCTGGGGGTTTGCAAAGGCATTGGGGTCAATGATTTCATCTACCCTCAGCCCACGATGCCAGGCACTGCACCCAGGAAGAGCGACCACAGACCATCCTTGTGGACCTTACCATAAGGGGTCGTGAGGTAAATCAGGGCCTTTTGTAGACTTGGTGGCTTCCTGCCTGATTGTTGTTTTTGAGATAGGGTAAGAATATATAGTACAAGATGGCTGAGATCTCACTGTGTGCCCCAGCCTTGTCTGGAAGTCACAATGTTTCAGCTTCAGCCTCCTGATTGCTGGGATTCCAAGTCCACCAGTGGCTTCCTGCAACCTGCTTCCCTGACCACAGCCCTCAGAAGTTAGAACTTCCCACTCACTCCTGCAGGGGAAAGATTCTAGGCATTCATAGCTCCCACTTCCTGGGTATGGGCTCACCTCGGTTCTCCCCACCCACTTCTGCTCTGTCCTTTGAACAGGCCACCCCATCCTGTGGAAGCCTCACCACAGCCCTGTATGAAAATCCATGTGAGTGCCTGCCCCCTGACTCTCCTCCCAGGATGCCCCTTGTCCTTTTTTCTGACCCTTCCAATTTGGCTTCCTGTGGGTTGGGGATGTGTCCTACAAGTCCATATGATGGTCAGGAGCTATGCAAGAGCTGGAAGCAGCTCTTCAAATCAGGAAACAAAGTTGGGGCAGAGATACAGAAACCCTGGGACTGCATTTAGCCAACTGTCTGGCAGCCAGGAAGGGATAGCGCGTGGCAGCTGTTAGTAGGTGCATTTTTTATTCATGAGTACATGCCATTTGCCAAGCCTTAGAGCCACATGGAAGAGCACAGTCAGTGTGCACATTACCCTAGAGTTCACTGTGACATGAAAGGGAAAAATAGGTAAACAAAAACGCCAGTGCCCTGTGAAGCGTTTCAGCGTCTGTGCCACCCCATATCCTCACAGCCTCCAGGAGAAACCGAGGCTCTGAGATTTTCTGTCACTTTGCTAAAGGTGGCAAGCCTCTCTGGACAAAGCCTGAACTTGAGACTGGGTCTTCTGCTCTCAAGGTTGTTGCTCCCTGTCCCTGTGGGAAACACCAGCAGCATTCTGGGGCAGCTTTTAACCTGAGCCTGTTTGGATGCTTCCCATATTTTGAACCTCAGTGTGGAAGTCACACCATTGCGTCACTCCTGCCACCTGTAGCTGCTCCCTGACAGCACAGGGCCTGAGGTGGGCTTTCCGTGAATGACAGCTAAGCCTGTGGATGCTTGGCCCAAGGTTGGTGTGCTGGACCCTGGCTGACAGGCCCTGTACTGGGCCGCCTTTCTTCCCAGCCTGCTCCAGCATGCTCTTTTTCTCTCAATAGCTTTCCCTCGGTGGCTGCCTTCTCGGGCTCTCTGTTTCTCTCCCTCTTTGGGGGAATAAAAATGACTGGACTTGGCATTATCTGCTGGTTTCCATGGTAATAAAATCTGTTTCCGATAATGGCCCCTTCCCTGGCTGTGGTTAGTTTTGGTAATTTTAGCAACACTGTTGCATAGGCCACCTGCATTTCAATGCGACCGCAGGCTGGATGCAACAGCAGCTTTCAGGTTGAATAGAAATAAGGAAAAGTGCTTGCTCTCAAATTTCTAGGCAGGCTACAGGCTGGAGAGGAAAAGGGAAAGTTACGTAAACCCCCACAGGCTTGAGTATGTGCTCAGCTTAACACAGCATGTCAGCCTCCAACTTAAAACCCTTCTCACGACCTCAGTGCCCAGCGATGAGTCCACACTTACCTTCTCCTGTGTTTAACCCCTCTGCCATTTGGCCCCCATCATCTGTCCTGTTTTCTCTATGGTCCTCTCGATGGCTTTTCTTGAGTTCTACCCAGCATGCTTTCTCTATTCTGACTGCCTGGGAGTGCCTCCTAGGTATTCAAGACTCTCTCTTCGAAATCCTGCACCTCATCCCTACCCTTCTGTTCTTTGTGTTTCCCTCCAGCCTTGAAGCATATATCCCATTGTGCTGGTATTTTTATTCATCTGTCTTTCTCTCCCATATCACAGTGAACTCTTGGATAACAGGGCCACTAACTGAGTTCTTCTTCATCACTCCTGGGCCTGGCATATAACACATACTCATGAATAAAAAAATGCACAAAGGAGTTGCTGCTCTGAGTCCCTCTCTGTGTGCGCCATCTCTTCACTGCTCCTCAGTCTTCTGTCAGGGTGTCATGACTACTGCCCCTAGGTGACAGACAAGGACACTGAGGCTCAGAGTGGTCAGGATGCTGGCCCTGGAGGACAGAGCTGGCCTGTGAGTAGATGGCAGCTCGACAACAGTGCAGACGAATGAATTCGGGGGCTGACTGAAGGCTCGCATCTGTTCACAGTTTCCTTTCTGCTCTCTGAGAACATTTTCTTGGAAATCTTTAGGGGAAGTGATGAAGATTTTGGCTGCAGGCAAAAGCCCCTCTTTTCCTGCTGGTGAGGCTAAGGGCATGGGAAGACTAAAAGGACGGGGCCAAGGGCATAGATGGGAGTGGCTTCCACACACAAATGTGCTGAGGCAGCCATCTTCTAGGGACAGTGTCTAGCCAGAAAATGGGCCAAGGGATCATTGAGCTGGCGTGGCTCCTTGAGAGGCCTAGAGAGGTATGCTGTAGGCCCAGCATTGAACTGACAAGTCCAGCAAGCTCTGTCATGATGCTCAAGAAGACCAGGAGATGAGTGCCAGGGAAGGGCCATGGATGAGACATTTAGCTCCCCATATTCAGTCTCCTGCAGGACTGGCTCTGGCCATGGTTCTGAACTTGGAGCTGAAACACTTCTGATGAGGTGCTTAGGTAGCCTGTGGGGGATGAGGGTATGCCAGCATTAGCCTGTGCTGGGTAAGAGTATGCTAGTGTTAGCCTGTGTTGGATGAGGGTATACTAGCATTGGCCTGTGTGGGGAGAGGGTATACTAGCATTAGCCTGTGTTGGATGAGTGTATGCTAGCATTGGGTTTCCCTAAGCAAGTCACCTCCACCCTTTCCTCCCAGAACCATAGGATGGTGGCAAGTTGAGCCTGTAACAAAGCAGAACTCTCAGCTTCCCTTCTGGCTGTGTCAGATGGATAGGGCCCCTCCATGGGCTCCCCGCTCCTCCCATTGTCACAGTGAACTCTTGGATAACAGGGATACTGTGTTCTCCATGGCTCCCAGACCTGGCATGTAACATGTACTCATGAAGAAAAAACACACCTAGGAGAGCTGCCTTGACTTTTGGTTTTGTGAGGGTGAGGCTGGAGCCAGACCTGGTCCCCAGCCTCTCTGAGGCACTCAGTATTATAAAGGGTATGTGTATGTGTGCTCATGTGCACAGCCTCATGGTCCTCTCTTTCACTACAGGTGAGATTGGGTAAACTGTCCCCAGAGGCTGACAGGGAGCAACACAGGGGCACAGTTATTAATAACAACAGCCAACATGTATACAGCTTTTTACCGCCATTGTGCAGTGAAACTAGTACTTTACAGTTTACAAAACTGACACTTAATAGGAAGAAACAGCCATAGAAGCTGGGTAGTTGCATTTTATAAGAACTCATCGGTGCTCTGTGCTTGGCTCTACTATAGTGATAAGGTAGGGAAGGGAAGCGACTGGTCCCAGTCTCCCAGGAGACCACCATGAGCTGTATGGTCCTTAGAACAGCTACAGGTACCAGGGCTGAATGATAAGCCCCAGCTGGGTTTTGGGATCACAGACCTGGGGCTCCACTCTGAGTTGGGCTATATCCTGGCTGCCTGGTCTGGGGAAGAGGCTAGCCCTGCCACTCCAATCCCCACCACCTGGAGATGGGGCTCTGCTTTATTCAGGTAGGAATATTTCATGCTGGTTCTCCAGCAAGACAGCTGCCATGCCCACAGGATAAGAAATGGTTCAATGCTTTACAAATGTAAAGATCTCCCCAAGGGTGACGGTGTTCAGAAATGTATGTTCTAGAAGGAATAACCTACTTTCCCTCGAGATAGGGAATGTGTCAGAGCCACATTGTGTTTCAGAATTGTCCCTCTTCTGAAGGTGACCTCATTTCTCATTGTGCCTAGCATTTTCTGAACTATCTAGTGATCTGTGAGCTTGGAGATTGGGCCATGGTGGAAGTAGCCTCCAGCTGCCATAGCCAGAGGAAATTTCTCAGATTCAATTTACAAGTATGTCTAACTCTGGCATCAACAGGAGATTCACTGAGGCTCTTTGCTTTACTCCCAGTTTTCAGAAAGTAAAACCGAGGGGCTTGGAAAACAGAGGTAAGCCTAGAGCATCCAGCTTGTAATGTATGATGGACCTACTTCTGCTCCTACTTAAGATCTGGAGTTCCATGGGGTGAGACCCTTGGATCAGTCCAAGGACAAAGTGTCAGATACCGTCTGTCCCTCTAAGCCATCCCTTTCCCCTATGAGGACAAGATCTCTGCTGGGCAGAGCCTCTGATATAGTCCCATCACTTCTCCCAGAGTAGGACGCCCCCTCCACACACACAACATGGTGGTCAAAGCTGGGAGGGCTTCGTGTGCTCCAAGAATTCTCATGTCTCTACAACTTCCTAAACTGATCCTTCTGGAAGGACTGGGGCTTCCTAATTCCTCTTCCTGTCAGGCAATAACTGTCTTGTTTAAACTGTTTCTAGGATTAGTCAAACAATTGGAGATCACAGCCAACAGCCGCCCTGTTCTCTCATTACTGGGTGCCTATAATTAATATTTATAAACCAAGAGGGTGCTTGTCTTTTTTTTTTTTACTTTGCACTGAAAAGGAATTCAGGATTTGCAGCCGGTGGCTGCAAACATACAGCCTCTTGTTACCCATCATGGAAAAAGAGTGTGCTGTCTTCAACAGACGTACTCATAATTGTAGCTGGCAGAGAACAGCCCGGCTGTATTGGGGGGGCAGTGGACAGATACCTCAAGGGAGGGCATGAGGGATGGTGGAAGGGGGTGGGAGTGAGGAAAGGGGCAGTCACAGATACTGAGACATAGAAAGGAAGAAGTGAATGGGAGAAAGAGTACAGCAAGCAGGAGAAACGGGTCCATTTAGCCAGAGATGAAGAGAAACAAGTGGGGGGAGAAGAAAAGGGGTGGGAACAAGGAGAGTGGGCACGGATTGCAAAGTAACAAAGGAAGTGCTACAGAGAGCCAAGTGGCTGTTGGGACACAGGGGATCGGGGTCTTTTGTTACCCACCTGGTCTGGCACCTGGTTTTATGCCAAATGCTCACCCAGCATAGATTCTGACATAAGTATACTCAAATTGGGACCTGACATCTGGCAGTAACCCCCTGGTAGGTGACCCTGCCTTGTGGTATGCAAACAAAGGTGACTATGGACATCCCAACTTGTACCTGTGCTTTTTCCTGTGACCAGCAGGGGGCGGTAGATTGTGCCCTGGGTAGGAGTTGGGAAATCTCTTCATCTCTGTCTCTGCATTGAGCAAGAAAGATGCTTTCCCTCCATGTGCCTCAGTTTCTCCAGGTTAGGTGAGGGGTGGCTTTGAGTTTCTCTATAGCTCTAGAACTCCATGTCTTCAGATCCCAGCTCCTTCCGCCTGTTATCCTGCTCAGGTTCGCTGTGGGGACAAGTGGGCCCAGCAAGGACAGGAGCTTCTAAGGGCCACCAGAGGCTCTCAGATTTGCACATCAGAACTGGAGGAGGGCTTTTAGCTCCTCATGCCCCCAGGCCTTGGTGAGTCAGCTGGAGAAGAGGAAGTGCTGCCAAGAGGTGGCCTTGAAAGTGGGGCTCTTGGGAGCTGTGAGTTTGACCCTATGAAAGCGGCTGCCACATGGTTATTTATGAGGACAGAGCATGTGGGAAGGAGAAGCTGAGTTTTGGGGGGTGGAGGGGCGGGGTGGGGAGGTACGAGATAGGAATGAGAGGTTAGGAGAAGTGTGGTTAAAGAAAAGCCAAAGTCTTGAAAGGAGATGTTAAAGCCAGCCCAGGATCCCCATTTAGTTTAGAAAAACACACATCTGATAAACTGAACCCCAAAGTCAGTGTCTAAAATAGCCCCCTGTATTTGCTTATCTCTGCCCAGCAACAGTGAGAGTTCTCTTCTCCTGTCCCCACTTACTTCACTTGTCCATCCTCTGTGTCCTGAAACCAGTGGGCTAGCCTGGGCATGTCCCTCTTAAAGCCCTGGCAGAGGCCTAAGAGAGCAAGCAGAGCCACAGCAGGCTTCCTGAGGCATAGGCTGGAGCTGGCACACCTCACTCTGTGGCCTGAGCCAGTAAAGGAGCCCCACTAAAACTAAGAGGGTGTGTGTACGTGTTGGGAAGGGGCCAAAAAATACACAAAGCCACACTGCGGAAGTGCTGCAAATTTTGTGACAGAAGGTGCAGAACTCCATGAAGAGGCTAGGCACCGAAGCCAATGCTATAGTTTACCCACAGCAGCTGATATATGTTAGGAGCTATGCCCAGAAATAGGGTTTGACAGGAACCAGGACAGACGACGTCACTGTCCTCCTGGAGCTTATATAAAAAACATAGCCACAGACCACGAAGTTGTCAAAGCATAGGGGGTGTGATGGAGAAACTGAGGCATGTTGTTAGTCTTAGATCAGAACTGAGGGTGAACGTGTTAGGGAGGAGGAAGGGTCTTCTGGGCAGGGGTGCTGAGGTGTGTACTCAGCCATGCTCTCTCTAAGCCTTTGCTGTCTCCTCAGGAAAACATACTTGGGATCCTTGGCTTGTCCCTCTTCTTCCATCACAAGTCATTGACCTCATTCCCTGTGACTGGTGACAAATGGGCTCCCACTTGTCTCTCTCCTTCTAGTATCTCCACCCCTCAGCTCCTGTTTCTCTGCATCGTACCTCCATCATATCCCTCCCTCTGGTATATCTGGTTGACTTCTCAAATGATAGCCCCTCTACACAGCCTTCCCGATACCTCCTGGAAGGTCTCCACTCCCCAGACTGGGGCTCTGGCCTGCAGTGGATAACCTGTAAGCACTTACCAGTAGCTTTGGGCTCTGCCCAGAGACAGTGTTCAAGTCTGACCTCATTATTTGTTTCTACAACACTGAGCTGATGTAGCCAGAGTTTTAGAACTCAAGTTCCAGCTCTGGAGTCCCAAGGAACTGGGACTCCACCACCCACCCCAATACACCAGTTAAAGAAATGAGTATTAGGCCGGGCGTTGGTGGCGCATGCCTTTAATCCCAGCACTCGGGAGGCAGAGGCAGGTGGATCTCTGTGAATTCGAGACCAGCCTGGTCTACAAGAGCTAGTTCCAGGACAGTCTCCAAAGCCACAGAGAAACCCTGCCTCAAAAAACCAAAACCAAACCAAAACAAAACAAAACAAAACAACAACAACAACAACAACAACAAAAGAAATGAGTATTTGTGATAGATAGAAAAAGGAGCTTTAACATGGTGTGTGTGTGTGTGTGTGTGTGTGTGTGTGTGTGTGTGTGTGTGTGTGTGTGTGTGTTTTCGTGCACATGCTGGGAGCAGATAAAGGAGTCCACTGACCCCTAAGTTCATCTCTAGAGCACTAACACAAACTGTAGGTTTAGAAAAAAGGGAGAACCAGGGCAAGAGGAATACAGAATGAAATAGGCCTGGCCCAGTGTGGTCTGGTTGGTCACTGTCTCAATCCTGGTTCTGCAAAGAAGCTTTCATTTCTCAGGGAACAATCTAGTTCTCCTGTTCTAGGGTGCTTGGGAGATGATTGCTGGGGGTGCGTGCTCTGTCCTTCAGGGTTGCTGCTCACCTGGAAGCCATGGTGACTGCAGTTCAGGGACAATGACAAGGGAGTCTGGACCAGGACATTAGGGTTCACTTGTTTGTTTTCTGTGTGTTCATCTCTGTGCAGGTTCACATGCCCCTCTGTGTGCATATATGAGGTGGCCTGGGTACAACCTTGGATGTCATCCCCTAAGCACCGTCTACTAATTTTTTGGCAGGGTATCTAAATGGCCTGGAACTTGCCATTTAGGCTAGGTTGGCCATCAAATTCAGGAATCTACCCTATCTGCATCCCCAGTGCTGAGATTCCAAGGGCATGCCACCACACCCAGCCTTTTCTGGGGATCATACATTTTCAGCCCCATGGACCAGCACCTTATCAAAGCCTCAGTTGTTCTCATCTTTGAGTTTTCAGCCTTGAAGAGGGATGAGAGAAGTCAGGCATTACCAGTTTCCACTGACATACCTCAAGTGGCTAACAGGCCAATGCAGAGCCCAGCAGGGGACCCTAAGCAAAGGAGACAGAGCAAAATGATGGCAGAAGTATGAATATCCATACCATTTTTGTAACTTTTCAAGCCTGAGTGAGGAGTCAGTGCATTTATTATTTTATTTTTAGCAAAACTGGCATCTAGGTGCCTGTGATAGGACTTAGTGTGGGAACCCAGAGGGTCCTGGGGACCCACCCTGCATTTCCTCCTACATTGCCACACTACTTCTTTAGCTAAATGGACAATGACATATCAGAGCTGGGGATGTGTGCTCTCCTCTGTCACTGGGTCTAAGTCTGGATGTCACAGAGGAGGGTCTGCCACAGTTTGTTGAGACTCTGAAACCATTGGTATGCTTGGGGATGGCACCATGCTCTGCCCAGAGGGACTTCTTCACCTTTTCACAGCTGTAGGCTTGTCCCAACTCTGTCCTGTGTAATCCATCTTGGTGATAGGCAGGGTTGTTGGGGAGAAGGAGAAACGCCTCTGTGATTTGTTGATTAAACCATAGAGGGCTCTTTGGAGGCTTCTGAGACTAAAATCTGGTCCTCACCCCTGATATTGGGAACCACTGTGGAGCACTGAAGACACTCCAGCCAGAGGTCCACTGTAGTCCAGGGAAGTCCGTGCCCTGGGGGGCAGCACAAGCATCAGTGTCAAAGTCTGCTGTGGTAAACACAGAGGCTGTGCCAGACACATCATGAACCTGAGCATCTCAGAAGAAGGACTTCTCTGGGTGAAACCCATTCTGCTAGGGTGGTACCACTGCATGGTGCTGTTCAGGACCTGGCTGGTGACACAGTGTGGTCCTTCACAAGATGCTCTCACGATCACCTGGGCTTTATCACTGACAGGTGCACGGAAGGACAGAGTGAAGCAATTGACTGGAGAACTTCTAGGTCAGGCCTTGGTGGGATGCACACCCTCCCACACACCTTCCATGGGCAGCTCCACCCAAGAGTGGATCTGTATGCGGGGAACTGGGAGATCAGATCCCTAGTGTGAAGCCACCTCTGAGCAGCACCAAGAGATCTGGGAATCCTTGGTGACGCCATACTGTCATAGTTTCCCCGGTGGTCCGGTATGAGCAGCTGAGGACCCTGTGCTCCACAGCTTGGTGGGAGTTAACTGTGCCATATTTCCTCACCTGGTGCTTCAGAGCTCCTCCTAGCCTATGGAGCCTTCTGCTGTTATGGTGTTTCTCTCTAGAGGTCTAGGGACCCCAGGGGTCTCAGGACAGCAGCCCCTTTCCCTGGAAAGGTTTGTAGGAGAGTCTTAAGAACCAGCCCTGGAGGAAGGTAGGCCAGTGCCAGTGAGCATCAACTGTGACAGGGGTAACCTAGGACCAGGGTACCCTGGGGATGTGTGTGCAGATGCTGCAAGAAGTGAGCCTATTGATTGGGTCTTCCTTCCTTCCTTCCTTCCTTCCTTCCTTCCTTCCTTCCTTCCTTCCTTCCTCCCTTCCTTCTTTCTCATTCTCTCTCCATACACACATGCACACAGATGTGCGTTGTACACATGTGTGCAGTTACATGTGCCCAAACGTGTGGGTGTGTTTGGAGGCCAGAGGTCAACTTTGAATGTCATCATCAGGCACCTGTGTTTTAAGACAGGGTCTCTCACTGAGCCTGGAACTCACCCATTAGGCTAGACTAGCTGCCAGCAAGCTCCAGGAAGCCTCCCGTCTCTGCAACCCCAGTGCTGCACACACTAGCACACCTATCTTTTCACCTGGGTGCTGGGAGCAGAACTTGGATTTTCATGCCTGCACAGCAAATATGTTGTCGACCGAGCCATCTTGCCAGGTCCCTTGTTCTCACTCTCAACTCCACTCCAGCTCTGTGACAAGTCACCACGGGACTGGTTTCTCCTCAGTGCCCAAGAGGAATGGATTACACTGCCTTGTCTCCCTGCTCATATCCTTCCAGAGGTCTTCCGTGCCCCTTCCTGGTGGCCACCTTCTAGGCCACCAACAGGCTCTGGAAGCAATGTCACAAAAGAACACTACTGATGTTTTACTACATGACAGTGCTCTTGCGAGAGCTCTGTACTCTTCAAGGGGGGGGGGCGACTTTGTGGTGATGCACTGCTCTGAGGACACTAGGAATAGTGTAAGGGGACATTGGAACTTTACAGTGCAAGTCATTCATTCATTCACCCAGCAAAATTGGCAAAGTCCTATGCTAGGCATCGGGGGTATAATACAAACTAGGACTGACACAGAGGTCCCTGGCCTCATGGGGCTTGCAGCTTTTACATTTGGTCTGAGTTCAGAAATACATGCGTAGCTGAATCTGCCTGTTCAGTGTCCCTATCTCTGAGCTGCACTGAGGACTTGCCATGCCTCAGACGTCACCAGCCTACTTCAGTGAAGACCTCACTGAAACCCAGACGCAGAAGTACCTTTGCAACAAGTGGATTAAACAAAGCCACTTCCTCTCACAAAAGTGTCTGGAAGGTGTTCAAGGCTGAGAAAATTGTACCTGGAGACTGTGCAAGGACTGGTTTCCGTTAAGCCAATGGTTTTATTTGTGGAAGCTTAATTTTGTCAGGCTTAGTAGTCTTAGTGATCTAAAAAATGTTGACTATTTTTCTGTTTCTAAAAGCCTTATAAACAAGGCAGAGCATCCATGAAACAAAAATAACGCTCACCCACTGTCTTACCTTGGGGAGAGCTGGAAGTCATAGCATAGCTACTTTCTGCTTTTTTTTTTCAATATTTTCTTTTTTTTTTTTAAGTCACTATCCAAACATTGTATTGCACACATGTTCTCATTCTGTTAACATTTGCAACAAGCAATTTTTGGGTGCTAATCACAAGCATTGCTTTTATTTTTTTTAGTATAATGTGAATTTTAAATACAATCTTTACATTTACTGTGTGTATGTGTGTTTGTGTGTGCAGGTATGTGTGTATGCGCGCACACGCGTGCGCGTGCAGGTGTCTGTGTAAGTATGTGTGTGTTGAGGTGAGCATGTGGAGGTCGGAGGGCAACTTGCAGGGAAAGGTTCTTTCCCTTCCACCATCAGGGCCCTGGAGGTGAGCTCAGGTCATCGGGCTTGGCCATAAGCATCTTTACTGGCAAAGCCATCTTGCTGGTTTGAGCATTGTATTTTTAAATGACAATCTAATTTTGAAGGTATGTTTGTATCATAATATCATGTCTCCTCCTTCCAGCTTCATACTGGGGATTGAGTGTTTGAGGTTAGCCTGGGATATATAGCAGGACTCTGTCTTCCTGCAGAAAGAAAAGAAATGACCAAAGAAGAAAAGAGTGGGGGGGGGGCGGGGAGGAAGGCAGATGCCAAGAAGATGTGTTTCACAAGACAAGCCGCATAGCTGACTGTGTGCACACATGACGGCACTCTGCCCTGTAGCATCGTGCTGCTCATCTAAAAAAGCTTGTTAGAACCCAGTGACTTCTCTGTGCACCAGATGGTGAAATTCAAAAGACCAACACTACCAAGTGTGGACAAAGATGTGGAGCCCTGAGACTGCTCATCTGTTGCAGGAGGAGTTGAAAGTGGCATCACCATTTTGGAAATTGGTTTCTACTAAGATTAAGCGTGTGTACAGTTGATAGAGTGACTTCACCCCTGAGTATTTACCCAGGAGAAGTGAGTGCCTGTGTCTATGGGAGTAGGCTCATTAATATTTTGTTTGTCTGAGCCCCAGGCTAGAAACACCCTAACCCATCAGTATTTAAATCAAGAAAGTGTGGTATGTCTACAGGAAGGAATGGCACACAGCAGGAAAGAACAAGCAGGAGCAAGCGTGAGGGTGGATGTGGTGAGGGGAAAGAAGTATTTGCTATGTGACCGACTTAGAGAGAGTTCAGCACAAATCCATGGTTGTCTCTGGGACAGATACAGGCTAGAAAACAGGCAGGAAACCACATTGCAAACAACAGCAAGTTTATCCTGCACACTACAGTGTGAATAGATTATTTTCCAATTTTAAAAAGTGGGGTGGGGCCGGGCGTTGGTGGTGCACGCCTTTAATCCCAGCACTCGGGAGGCAGAGGCAAGCAGATCTCTGTGAGTTCGAGGCCAGCCTGGTCTCCAGAGTGAGTGCCAGGATAGGCTCCAAAGCTACACAGAGAAATCCTGTCTCGAAAAACAAACAAACAAACAAACAAAACAAACAAACAAACAAACAAACAAAAAACCCAAAAAACAAAAAGTGCTTTGGGATTTAGATGGTAATCCCAGATTTTAGCAGGTTTTCCTGCTAGGGATTCTGAAAATGCCAGAGTCCAGCCCTCTGGTCACAGACACTCACCTCTGAGGTGGCAAGAGTGAAGACTGTGGGACAGCATCTCTGTGACCAGGGCTAGGAGCAGGAAGGATTAACGAGGTTGCCCCCAGGGAGTCACCTTGAAGGAACCTGTGCTCAGGCTCTCCTGAGTCCTTTGTCCCTGTGCCCTTTGTCAGTGTGGACTCCAGACACTTGGACAGGGCCACCAAGGCATTCCCTTCCTTTCTTGACTCCCAGAAATAAAAAACAAAGGGAAGGAACACAGGGGACATCACTAGGAACCCTGCAGAGAATGTCTGTCAACTTCCACTCAGCACAGGAGGAAGCCAGTCTTACCACTTCTTGGCAGAATTGAGCACTGGGCTTTAGGAGGCACTTAGGGGGTGGATGAGCTTACCTTTGATACCTCCTGCAGAACTTGCCATGCTTACCTGTTTGACCTGTACCAATGAGAAGGCTGGGTGAAACTGTACTGGTAGCTGCTACCATAGTGGACTGGACTTGGATCAGTGAGAGACTGAAGCTGGGTCTAGAGGGCCAAGGGTGGTGATGGTATGACAGAGGTAAGGGAGGGGCGCCAAAAAACAGAAGACAGATAGCTGGAATTCAACTGTACCACAGAGCAGGTCAAGCTATGGCTCCATCTACCAACAGCTGCCCAAAGTTGACTCCTTTTGGGACACCTTCTGGGTATTGAGGATAAACCCTCACTGGCAAAGAAGTCTGCCTAAGGTCCAATCTTTGCTTCCCTAGAGACCCGGGCTTTTCACACACACACACACGCACGCACGCACGCACGCACGCACGCATGCACGAACACACGCGCACACACACGGGGGTGGAGGGGGTTCTCGCCTTCTACCATGTGGAACGTGGGGATTGAATTTAGGTTGTCTTTCTTGGCTTCAAACATCACCTTTTGTCTGCTGAGCCATCTCACTGCACCCTGTATGATTCAAATTACTATTAATTTTAAACATTAGCCTATGGACAGTGGGTTTCATAATGGTATTTTCACAGATGTTACACTCTTATGTCCTTTCCTCATGTTTAGCCCCTCACACTCTCTAATTCCCTTCTAGAACTGACTCCTAACTCCTCCCACATTGCACCCCCCACCCCCAGTCCCCATATGAGAGAAATCACTTCTTTCTAAATTTGGTTTGTCTCACTTAACATGATCTCCAGTTCCATCCATTTTCCTACAGAATAATGTGATTTCTTTCCTCTTTATGGCTGAATAGAACTCCGTCGTGAATAAGTGACACATTTCCTGCATCCATTCATTTATAGATGGGCGTCTGGGCTGCTTTTATGATTCAGAGACTGGGATAGTGAAGCAATAAACAGGGATGCCTGCACGCATTTCCCAGCCTTGTTCTAATTTCATCATCAAACACAGCCCCGTGGTTGATCTTGACATTTGTTTGACTACAGGCGAGGTTGCGCCTTCCTGTGCCAGTTTACTGGTCTCATCTGCCTCCATTTCTTGGAACTCTCTATTAGGGTTCTGTCGTTCCCTTCCCCCAGGGCCCTGGCGGTGGGTCTGGTTCCTTGAGACCTAGAACTACCTGTTGCTAGGTGGCGCTGAGCCATAGGTTGCCTTGCAGGTCCTGAGCCATAAGATCACAGTGCGCATGGAAGTGTTTGGTTGTTGATGTAGCACTTGGCATTTTTTGTCTCCAAGAGCTTTCCCTGGAAGCTGTGTCAGCCGGCAATTAGCTCCCTCAATCAGGAAAGCAGCTCGCGTGAGCAGAGGCGCTTCTCGGGGCTGATTGCCTCAAGCTGGGGAGCGGCTGCAAGCAACTCTGCTCCGCCGTCTCTTTCTGGGTCTCTTTTCCTTTTTCCATTTTAAATAACTGCTTGATTGTAAAGAGGGATGACTCACAACTCGAGATGTCTTCAGTAACTTTGTGGAGAGGTTAAGAGCGAAGAACCCCCCCTCCCTTCCCAGAGACCAGAATCCCACCTGTGCCACTTGCTCCCACAGAAGGGGAGGGGGGGAAGAATGCAAATCAGGCAGGGTGGGGGTGGGGGTGGAGGAGGCTTTCCATTGCCAGGAAAAGCAGGTGGCTTTCCCTTCTTCACTGGATCGACCCTTGACCCTCATCTCAGGAACACACTTAGTAGCTGCAAATCACCCCTACCCTGACCTGGCTTCTGTAGCTTACCTCCTGGTCAAAAAGTGTTTCCTTATGTCTAACAGAGTCCTCAGTGAATTTCATTTTGACTTAACCCAGCTCCTCAGAAGCTCTCTTCTCCAGGCTCTTACTAGTCTTCCCTGCCTCCTTTCCCACTCTGTTCCCCCTCCAAACCCCCTTCCTACCTCCTTCCTTCTTTTCTTTCCTTCCTCCTCTTTTTCCAACACATATTGTGAACCTAAGGCTGGTTCAGCAAAAACATACAGATGTTTCCAAGGCAGAGGTCAATAGGACTCAAGAAGATCCAGAACCAGAGCCAGGCACCCGGTGCAAGCTGTCATCCCACCAGCTGAGAGGCTGAGGCAGGAGGATGAGCAGGTCAAAGCCTGCCCAGACAGTCTCAAGAGAACGCTGCCTTGGAATAGAAAAGAGAGGAAAACTGAATACAAGATCTGG
Organism: Cricetulus griseus; assembly: GCF_003668045.3. NCBI lineage: Eukaryota > Metazoa > Chordata > Mammalia > Rodentia > Cricetidae > Cricetulus > Cricetulus griseus. The sequence continues at coordinate 27,763,326 of NC_048595.1, read as the reverse complement.
GGCTGTAGCTCGGGTGGAGCTTATGTAGCACGGCAATTTCAGTCCAACAGGCAGGGCAAGAACAGCTGCTGTTTGTGGTTGGTACCTGCGGCCCAGGGGAGGAGTGTGCAGTTGGGGGAGGGCAGCAGATGCAAAAAAGTGGAGAGTCAGCGCCAGGCTGGGGATCCCAGCAGAAGGTGGGTCACCCAGGCCCACTGAGCCACTCAGAACACTTTGCTTTCCTTCCAAAAACAATGGGAAACTACTTGACCAGTTTTGAGTGGAGGAGCCTTTTGAGCAATTGCCGTTTTGAGTGATCCGACTTGGGCTTTCGAAGCTCCTCTGATTAGAGGATCCAGAGGGTAGGAGTGGAAGGAAAGAGATTACCCAAATAGACCTCTTCATCTGGGGAGCCACCCCTGCCTGCAGCTGCCATCAGGGAGGGCAGGCTGCTGGGCTCTGAGGCTGTGCAGTGCTGTACAGCCCAGCGCCTCTGAAGTATCAGTCCTCTCTTTTGAAGAGGGTTTCAGAGCACAGATTGTAATGCTGGTTCCACTAAATTATTCTTTATGTAAGCATTTACTGATTTGTCCCCCCCCCATCTTTCTCTTGCAGATGTTTTGTTGATCGAATTGTACTCTTGACATGTTGGGGACCTTCTGTGTTTTCCCAAATGCCACCTAAGGATGGCAGAGTGCGATTAAGGCTCATTTGCTGGCAAAAATAATGGGAACTTGCCAGCTTCACAAAGGAACAAAGCTCAGCATCTTCACAGACATTTCAGTTATTGAGGCCATTATGACGGCTGTTCCAGCTTGGCTGGAGGAGCAGGGTGCGGGGTGAAAGGGAGAGGTGTTGGGGATCTTCGGAGTAAAACATTTAGAGATTCTTCTTGCCCACACCTCATGCTTTGTGTGGTGCTGGGCACATGACATAGCCTCACCAAGTCTCAGTCTCCTTACCTGTCCTTCGGGCACACTACCTGAGCCTTTGGGTGGTCCAGTAGTCAGACACAGCTAAATTACTGTCTGGGAGATTTGCATCTCCTCTTGCTTAGTGTTAAGGTTGTATCTGGGACATTTGAAAGTAACAATGGCTATAACAGGTGGCTTGTTTTTCTCTCCCTAAGTCTGTCAGGGTTAAGGTTTGAAGGGGGAAGTGTCACTCATAGGCTTAGGTGCTTGAACACGAGGTCCTCAGTTGGTGGTTCTGTTTTTTTTTTTTTTTGGGGGGGGGGTTGTAGAGTGGCGGGCTGCTATAGGCTGCCAGAGATGGGCTTGAGGATGATAGCGTAGCCCTGCTTCTGGCCCCCAGATCTGTTGCAATCTTATAACAAGCAGTTGCTGCATGCTGCCACTGCACAAATGGTGCGGTCAGTGATGCCTGCCCCACTGTGATTAGCTCCTGGGCAAACCTCCCCTCTCTTGAGCTGCTTGTGTTGGATATTTGGTTACAACAAGGTAAGAGGGCAGTGAAGATCTTGTGTCAATGTTATCCTATTAAGTCCTCAGGGACTTAGGTTTCTTTAGGCTTCTTTAGCTAAAACAGCAATTAAAGCTCCATCCATTACACTTACTAGTCCAGATTGCAGGTGGGGGAGGGGAGGCAAAGAAGGGACCAAGGATGCTGGCCCACTGCCTTTAAGGAAGACTCCTCAATGCCGTTATATGATTCTGCACTCATCAGCTAGAATTCAGGTAACATGGCCAGATCTAGCTGCAAGGGATGCTGGGAAATGGAGTCTTAGTCCTGGGATATCTTTTTTTTTTTTTTTTTTTTTTTTTTTTTTTTTTTTTTTTTTGTCCATTTAGAGATGGAGGATTTGAACACAATGGAAGCCAGAGTGATTGCCTACCAGTCCCCTCTCACAGGTCATCCTAGCGGAAGGAGAGGAGAGGAAGCAGTAGAATCCATATCCTTCTAGACACTTCCCATAGACAGCCATTGTTTCTTTCTCTGTCCACCATAGCCAGTCAACTACCTTTCCTGAACATCCCCCACCCTCCCAGTTTCCATGGAAACAACCCCAGCCCAGTCTGATCCATCACTCACTTAGGACCATTGAAGATTCTGCCATCTCTTCCTCCAACTTCATTCAAGCCTGTAACTAAGATCCAGTGGGGTCCTGACTGCCCTATAGGATACGCATACTCTCCTGAGCTCAATTTGAAGTCAAGGCCCCCCCCCCAAAGACGGCTCCCAATGTCTTGTTCATTCTGTTCATCTCTGTTTCCAGCAGCTGAGTAGACTGTCTTCCTGACAACTGAGTGTTCCCTGGCCTCTGATTTCCCTGTTTTTCTTAGACCCTTTCTAGTGTCCCTGCTTGGAAAACTCCTGATCATGTTTTAAAACCCATATCAAATTCTCCTGAGAAGTCTTAGCGATTGTGCTACTCATTTGTCTGCAGCTCACTCAGATCCCTTCCTTATTCATCTCCTCCTCCATTCTTGACTCCTGCAGACTGTCCTATATTCGCAGAAACTCATGGAGGGCCTTGTGGATAGGCTGGTCACAAAGATGGCACTGGCAAGAGTCTGCAGGGAGGAAGGGAGGGAGACATCTGGGCACTTTTCACCTGCTTTCCTGGGACAGTCTCTGACGGCAGCTACCTCTTTCATGCCCCGTTGTGGTCTCAGGTTCAGACAGTGCCAACCCCCTGCCCCAAGTCTGACTCCATGTGTGATGACCCTGATGGTAGTGAAATCACCCTCTCTCACTAGCTTTCCTTCCTGGGGTGCTGGTGGCTCTCCACTGATGTTGACCTGGGAGCAACATTAATCTGGCCTCTCAATTCTTTGATCACCTCGGTAGCCAATCCCTTGCATTAGATGCCAACTGTGTGAAACATGCAGGACAGTTTCTGCTTTCTTTACTGGTCCCTAGCATATATGCTTGGCCCCTGAGTGTGTGCTCAAGAGAACAGCTGGATGGACACTGGATGAGTGCTGAACTCTCAGCCTGGGCTTCCCTAACTCTCTGGGTCACTTCCTACCACAATATGCTTGCTCCCTTGGGACATGGCTGGGGACATTGACACTACCAGCCCAGCCACACTGAATCCTGGGCAATGTTGATTCTGCAACATTCTGCTTTGTGGCTGGGCAGAAAGGAAAGGGAACTCAACCAGAGTGGGGAGGATGGCTCCCCTGTCTCCTTGCCTCTCTTATTTTAAACTCAGGGCCTTGTTTCTGGGGTCAGGCAAGGATTTATGAGTGTGTTTAGGCTGCGACATGAGGAGACTGTGGCGAGAAATGTTCTCTGTCACGCTCTGACGGCCTTTGCAAGGAGGCAGCTGGAAGCACGAGAGGGAAGGTTTTCCTTAGTTGGTGGAGGCTCACAGTCTGAGCCCTATAGCTCCTTTAAATGCCACCTAGAGAGACTTTGGTTTCGTGAGGTGGTGCTTGTCAGGGGAGTACCCAAAGTGCTCCCAGATTTGTCTATTCTGAAGACAGTAAGATGAGAGGTTTAAGCTGAGATGGCATGGATTTGAATTAGACACCAGGAGGGACTTCCGTCTTGTCTGTGTGGGCGATGTGTGTGTGTGTGTGTGTGGCGGGGTGGGGTGGGGGGGCTTGAAAAAAATTGTCTCTACCAGTCTCCTCAGCCTCAGCTCCACTTGCCTCTTGACTGCCCCAGGGCCTTTGCATCAACTATTTTCTCTGCCTCCCTGCTCTTTCCCCTTTTTATTAGACTTTTCTTACCCTTCAGACCTCACAGCTCAAATGTCACCTCCTCAGGTTGGTCTTCCCACTCCCTGGTTTTGTTTTATCATCCCACAGATCATTGTCTGCTACTTACTTCTTTATTCCATATCTGGTCATTATCTGTCCTCACCTACTAGATTACCAGTCCATCAGCTTTAGGAATTATTTCTAGAGAGTTCCTCCACTAGCCCCTGCCACACATAACAGTAGCACACTAACATGGATTTAGCAAGTAAACCAATTGTTTTAGGGGCATCACAGAGGACCAGCTAGCATGGGCCAGAGTGGCTCTGGCTATGCCTAGTTAGGGGGAGCCTAGAAAGTTCAGCTGGGGTATAGGGTGAGGAGAGAATGGGAACGGTAACTTAATGACACACATCCTTCAGGGTTTCACTTAACATTATTAGGTGAGCCCCAGGCTAAGTCCATATTCCATGGCACTCATATGACAACCCTCCTGGATACTGGGCTGATGTCTAGCTTTGTCTGGGCTGCATGTGAGCTGCTGAGGTGAGGCATCCAGGCTGTCTGGGATGGTCTCACAGTGGAGGCTTCAGGACTTTGGGCACCAGGAGATGGCTCACTCCCAGGTTGGGCAAGGATGACCGAGTTTGGTCTGCCAAGGACCTCATAGACCAGCACATGTTATGGATGCTGAGAGTGTAGACTGTGAGCCAGGTGCCTGGGTTCCAATCTGCTGTTAATGAGAGGGCAGGTTAGTTCCATTCCTCATACCCTACTTTGCCCTTTATAGAGGTGATGATACCAAACCAGCACCTTCCTCCAGCTCCCATTCAGACCTGGAGGATGTGATGAGCCCCCAGGATGCTTGCAGCCCTGAACCTGCAGGGAGGTTAGCACCATGAATAGTATATGCTAAAACCAATGGTTATTGTTATTTCCCTTCTCGGTGCTATGCCCAAATTACAGCACCCCCCGCCCCCAAAGATTAATAAACTTGAATTCCAGTCTACAGATGTCAGAGTGAGCCTCTTTTCAGGTAGGGTCTTAAGTAGTAGTTGAAATAAAGCTGTTGGGGTCCTAATCCAATTGGACTAAAGTAATTAGAAGAAGAGGGGATTAGGGCACTGGGTGGGAGCATGTAAGCATAAAGGAAAGGCTACACAAGCACACAGAGAATCTGGCCACCTGACAGTCAAGGTGGAAGCCTTCCTGGATGGCATCTTCACAGCTGTGGGACCATGGAGTTGGGGCTTTATACTGCTTGTTCTGAGGTATTAGGTTCTACATCCAGCACAGCCCAAGACACTGGATTAGGACCAGCACAGGCTGAGCTGGGTGTGGCCCAGGCAACACAGTGCTGCTAGGCGAGCATGAGGACCCACGTAACTCACGTCAATGCTAGCCATAGAGTGTGCCTGCCTGAAATTGCAGCCCTCCTAAATCGGGCTGGGGTGGGTAGAGACAGGAGAATTCCACAGAAGCTACTAGGCCAGCCAGCTTAGTGTGTGTAGCAGTGAACAAAAAGAGATACTGTCTTCTAAAAAGGAGCAGCTGAGGACTACACCTTGAGATTGCCCTTGTGATTTCTACACATACCCAAGTGTACACACACAAAAATAAATAAATAAAAGATCGCAGCTCAGAAAACTGGCTTGTGTCCCCATCCTCCTCCTAGTCCCAGGGCAGCTCAGATATCTGTTCCTGCTGTCCCCACTTGCCCAAGCAGGAGTCACAGTACCATCCGAGGCTACTGTCTGGGATATGCTCACTGGGTCAGAGCTGAATTAAGGAGGTTGAGATGGTTTTGGTGACAGGAAAGCAAATAAGCAAGGTGGTTCCCTGCCTGGGCTCCTGGACAAGCACAGTCTGTGGCCTTGGGCCCGAGCTTGACTCTCTCCAAGCATGACCCTGGTCTATCTGCTTCAGCCACAAGAGGCGGTGAGGGAGAGCTGCTGCCTCCTCACAACCTTCTGCCTGGAGCTCCATTCTTCTCTGGGTGATGCTGCCGGGCAGAGTCAAGACACAGGTGGAGACAGCTTTGTTTCACAGATGGGGAAACTGGGGCCAGTGAATATCAAGTTAGTTTCAACTAATTGAATACTCTGGACTGTCAAGTGTCTGAAGCAAGGGTCCCTTCTGCAAAAGGAAGTCTTCATTCTTCCCTCTTCTCCCTTGTCCACAATGCCAATGCAGGAACCTTATATACTCCAAGCTTAGAGCCAATCCGAAAGAGGAAGGCGAGAATGCGCCCAATTGATTGGAGTAAGGCAAGTCTAAGGCGGAGCCAAGCGGCCGACTCAAGGAAGGGGCAGCAGGCCTTGGGCCAGCGCTGAGGCTGCAGGCGAGCCAGGCCCTGGCTGAAGGGCAGGGAGTGCAGAGGCTCCCGAGCAGCTGGTCAGCCCGAGGCCTTTGGCAGCAGCAGTGGCTCCGCTCAGCTGGTGAAGTGATGTTCTCTTCTGATTGAGCTAATTATGCTGATTGAATTTCCTCCCTCTCCCTTCTGAGCCTCGTCTGCCGCCTCCTCTCCTGTCTCTCCCCACCGCTCCCGGTAGAGAAAGAAAGAGAAGGTTTCCTTAATGTGACTGGTAATTGTTATGCACACAGTGTCAGATGTTAATGTTGGCCCTGATTGACAGCTAATCAGCCCATCAGCTGTACAAAAAGAGTGAATAACTCGGTAATTTGATTTCCCCTGATTCCCCTGCGTGGGACGGCAGGGAAGTCTAAATTAGCAATCAGGGAGGCTGTGGCAGATCCTGGAGGGCGGCGAGGAGGATGAGGAACCAGGGGCTGGGGCGCAGCTGCGACCAGAGGCCGTTTCCAGGGTGGGGAGCCCCGCTGGTGGAGAGCAGCTCAGAGCAGCGCCCAGAACGTGGGGTGACGTCTCCATTCCAGGGCTCCCTTTCTTGGGGCTAGCATCTGAGAGGGAGCACCTGGGGGAGTCGACCTGTGCCACCCTCTGGGACCCTGCGGTGAGGGAGAGGGAGTTTCCTAGGTGGCGGCAGTGGCTCTCCTCACCCTAAGTCTCTGGAAGGAGGATGTCAGGGTTTCTATAGGGTGACCCAAATTCTTCTCATTCTGGGGAATAGGAGTCCCTTAGCTCAGTTTCTGGCAGATCCCATTCAGGTAAAAATGGAATACCTGGGGATGAGGTGGTCTTCAGTGAGGCCTCTCTGGTCCTCGTGGGCACGTGAAAGGAACATCCATTGGGGAATTGGCTCAGGGACTGTGCCAAGTATTTCTATTACAGAGGCGGAAAAACAACATTCTTGCGTGTGTTTCACACTAAGTGGACAGCTGGGACTCAAACCCAGGGCAGCTCCAGCTTCTTGCCTGGTGGGTGGGTGAGGGGAGCAGGTATTTCTACTGTGGCCTGTCCCAGGTGGGACACCCCATCCTGAAATCACACACGTGACTGTAGCCACACAGGTGTGTCTGTATGAACATATGTCCTTTAACAGTTGGGGAAACCGAGGCTGGGGGGCACAGGCACTTGCCTGAGATCACATTAGGAGCTATAGTTGCAGCTGGGGTCAGCCCAGATGCTCCCTGGTCTGTCCTTTCCACTCTGCCAGAGGAACTAGGTGTGTTGGGATTGGCATTGGCAAGAGCTCAGCATGGAGATGCCTCACCCTCCTGGTGGCAACAGATCAGTTGATCTTGAGTAGTGGAGGCAGCTCGGGGCTTTCCAAGAGGTGACTGAGGAGGAGGCAGAGCTTCAGGTTTGCCACCCTGGGTGTTCTGGGAACATGGTGGCCCTGACCAGAGTGTTCCTTCCTGCTGTATCACAGGCGCCAGCCATCCAAGGGTTAGGACTTCCCCATTGGGCTTCAGAGGTCACTTCCCTTCCAGTTCTCTGTCATTATTCCTAAAGGATGCCTGTTGGCTGTGGACACTGGCCCTGCTGTGTACAGAATCAACTTCTGTACATCCCAGGCAGGGGTTGGGTGTGTGGGGGGGATCAGCATCTTCAAGGCTGAGACTTTGGGGAGCTGCACCCCTGGGGGACAGTTGAGAGCTCATTGGATCCCAGTGGGCTGGAGGATGGGGGATACTTATGTCCACCCTACAGATGGTGAAATTGAGACTCAGGTGAAGAAAGCCATTCAAGTCTGACTCCTACAAAGAGGGAGCGTTCTGGTTCTCCTTGGGCCCAGTTTCACCCTTGTTCTTCTGGGAGGCACTGCAGGGATTGAGGCATGGGGCAGAGAGAACAGCAGCTAGAGGTGCTGAGCATGGACAAAGCTCAGAAGAAGAACAGGGCTTGGGCCTCAGCTTCTAGCAAAGTGCGGGGTGGCCTTGGGGGCACAAGGCAAGGTGGGGATGGGAGGAGAATGAAAGGGTGGAGGCATGAGTGTGACCCGAATGTATTATATATACAAATATGAAACTATCAAAGCTCAAATTAATAAAAAGGGAAAAGTCCATGACTTAGTTAGGGTTACTATTGCTGTGATGAAACACCTTGACCAAAAACAAGTTGGGAAGGAAAGGGCTTGTTTGGTTTACACTTCCACATTGTAGTCCATCATTGAAGGAAGTCAGGACAGGAACTCAGACAGGGCAGGAACCTGGAGGCAGGAGCTGATGCAGAGGCCATGGGGGGCTGCTGCTTACTGGCTTGTTCCCCATGGCTTGCTCAGCCTGCTTTTTTTTTTTTTTTTTTTTTTTTTTTTTTCGAGACAGGGTTTCTCTGTGTAGCTTTGGAGCCTATCCTGGCACTCGCTCTGGAGACTGGGCTGGCCTTGAACTCACAGAGATCTGCCTGCCTCTGCCTCCCAAGTGCTGGGATTAAAGGCATGCACCACCAACACCTGGCTCAGCCTGCTTTCTTATAGATCCCAGGACCACCAGCCCAGACATAGATAGCACCATCCATAATGGGCTGGGCCATCTCCCATCAATCACTAATTAAGAAAATGTCCTACAGGCTTGCCTACTGCCCAATCTTATAGTAGCACGTTCTCAATTCAGGCTCTCTCTTCTCTGATGATTCTAACTTGTGTCAAGTTGACATAAAACTAGGCAGGACAGTCCAAGAAACTACCAGAGCCAAGAAGAACCTACAAAGACATGGGAACCAAATGAGCAAATGTGATTTTGAAAGTGAAAAAGAAACATTAGGGGAAACCAAGGAAATCTATATAGACTGTGGATATTGTTTAATGGTAGTTTTTCAGTATCAGCCCAATGACTGTAAGAAAGCACCAGGGGATTTTGTAATTGGATTAACCCAGTGTGCAGAACATGGCAGCCAAGTCTGTCTTTGCCATTTTCCTATAAATCTAAGACTGTTCTAAAAGGGGCTGGGGATGCAGCTCAGTTGATTGAATGCCTGGCATGCACGAAGCCCTGGGTTTGGTCTCCAGAGTTGTTTAAACTGGGAGTACACACCTGTAATCCCAGCACTCTGGGGGTGGAGGCAGGAGGATCAGAAGAACCTAAGAAGACATGAGAACCAAATGAGCAAATGTGATTTTGAAAGTAAAAAGGAACATTAGGGGAAACCAAGGAAATCTAAATAAACTGTGAATATTGGGACCCTGTGTTTAAAAAGGGCTGGGGGCAGTGGTACTGGGTGTGAAGACAGAATCTAAGGCCAGACTTTATATCTAAGCTTCCTGAGGAACTCTGTGAGGCTGCCTGACGTGGGCACAATGGGGGCACTGAGCAATCCATGCCACTGAACTGGCCAACAGGCCTGGCTTTCTGACAGCCAGTGTGCCTGAGCAAGTGCTGTACAAAAAAGGCACCAGGCAGGGTGCTGAGCTATCTCAGGACACCCATGGATCCTCAGCAGATCTCTGCTCCCACAGAGTACATTGCTGTGTGCACACATTGCGCTGTGTGAACATGCATTCCTGTGTGTGTGTGGAGGGGATGTTGGGAGTAGGGGGGCGTGACATTACAACTCTTGCAGGACAGTGGTAGTGGTTGCCACCATGGTTTGAGCTCCACCTTTGGATTAGGCTCTGATTTAAGGGATTCACCTTGATAAACTTGTTCAATTCTCTTGGCTGGTCATTGAAAGGGGACATCCCCAATTCTCCCAGAGGCCATTCAGCTGAGAAGCAGTAGGGCTGACCCTGGACCTGGGCTCTTTCCAGTAGTCACATGAAAGTCCTTCTGAATGATACTGAGGCCATGGAGGAAACCAAGGACCCGTTGAAGTGGGTAGCACTGGGAGACTCACAGAGTCCCCCTGCATCATGTTCTCCTAGGAACCAGAAGGAGAGCTGGTTAGGATCCCACTTCCCAGTCAAAGCCAGTGTGGCTCCCAGGATGGCATAGCTACTGAGGCTCACCAAGTGGCATAAGCGCCAGTTCTGAGCCATTGGACCATTCAGTCCTGTTCTCACCTACAGCTCTTGGTGGTATTGGTGGGGGATGCAGATCCTGAAGGACCTCCACCCCCACATCTCTGAGTGCTTCTGAGGAGACCCTGCTGACCCAATGACACTGTCCATAGTTGCTCTTACTGTCTCACCTGGAAGTTGGTACCACACACCCATTGTGGACCTGAGTAACTGACACTGGAAAGTGTGGGTGACTGCCACTCCACTGAAACCTGGAAGAGCTCTCAGTACTTGAGAGGTGGAGGCATGGAAAATCAGGAGTTCAAGACTGCCCTTGGCTACATTTTGAGTTGGAGGCCAGCCTGGACAATATGAGATCTGGTCTCAAAAACCAAATCAAGCAAAAAGTGGGCCTGTACCTTAGACTCCTGAGACCGTAGAGGCATCTGATGTCCTGTTGTCCCCTGGCACTATCCCTGCTTTCTCGTGGATTGGCTGAAATCTCCAGCAAAGAGTCAAGTTCATGCTGAGGGCACATGCACTCTTGTGCCACTGCCAAGCCTGGATCCCAGGGCTAGTGGCTGGGATATTTAGTATTTACTGAGGATGGAGTCAGGCACACAGGGATGGGGCTGGGTATGGGCTGAACCAGAGGTCAAAAGTGCAGAGAGAATAAGGGCTGCCTAGCCCAGCAGTGGGCCTGGAGGCTTGGCAGTGTTACTAGAGAGCTCTTAATGGGGCTACAGTGGAGTGGGCAGAAAGAGACAATGGTATTGGAAAGTTCTGTTCTCTCTCACCTTGTGGAACACAGTGCCTTGTGGGCCAACTGAGGTCACTTAGGTAAAGGCCACCAGCCAGGAACAAGCCCTCAGGAGTCCTGGCTCAGCTGCATATGACCCTCCGTTCCAAATTAGCCATGACCTCTGCTGTAGCAGCCACTTGTGGGGCCTGCAAGGCAGGAGCCCTCCTGGAGCAGGAAGTCAAAGCCTGGGTCAGGATGTTCTGAACCTCACTTGAAGGTTTTTCCTGGTGGTGTGTCATCTTAGCTGCCCTAGAGCTCACAATGCTTCTTTTACAGCCTCCATCCTTTTCTGGGGGGTGGGGGGGTGGGAGGTGTTGGGAAAGGCCACAGTGGTTGGAGAAATGAGAGGAGATCAGAAACTCAGGGGCTACCAGGCAGCCTAGTGGTGGAAGTTACTGTCACTGTTCAAAAGTTAAACTAAAGCCAGTGGGAATTGGTATCTCTCTCTCTCTCTCTCTCTCTCTCTCTCTCTCTCTCTCTCTCTCTCTGTCTCTCTGTGTGTGTGTGTGTGTGTGTGTGTGTGTGTGTGTGTGTGTGGTGAATGGTACAGGGCTGGCTTCTAAGGAGCCAGGTGGAGGTGGCCATGAAAGGGCCAGAGCCCCATCACTAGGCTGGCCTTGAGCCAAGCTCATAAACCCAGTTTGGAACTTGGGCCAATACAAATAGCGAATAGCGAATAGCGGGAGAAGTGCCTCCCCACTGTTCCAGAAGCTTCTTAATCCACCAGGGCCTTGAAGGGAGAAGCAGAGATGCCCAGAGGGGAGCTTTTGAGGGATGCTATTTTGCATCTTAATTGCATGCTAAGCAGGCCCGTGGGCAGGGCCAGCTGCAGAGCATTAGTAGCCACGAAACTGTGGTGACTCAGGCCATGGGGCCTTAAAATATTCATGTTCCGCTGCCTGTGGAATTCAGAGCCTGTGAGGGAGAATGCATCACTGGGAAGTGGAAACAGGGACCTGTTGGAAGCAGCCAGGTGGAAGGTGGGAAAGATGGATGGCGATCCCGAGGCCTCCCTCTGTTCCCTGGCTCCATGCCAAGGCAGCTCCTTGTGAATTCTTCCATCTTCCTGTAAGGGCTTTGCCACTGTGGCCTAGAGCCTGCTGCCTGGGGCTACTGTTCCTTCCCGGTCCATGTGAGGACAGAATCTAGTTTCTAGTTAGGGCACAGGAGTGTGGGAGTCCTAGAAGTGTTTCTTGAGATGGAGCAGGCGAGGACACAGTGGGAGAGGAATCCGGAAGGCATTGGGGTTGTGTTGGCTCCACCCCTTTCATCCAGCTCTCTGCCCTTCGAAGAAAAAATTGGGCCATGTGCCTGGTGCCTGCTGCTCAGAGCATCATGAGGCTTACTGGAAGTGGCTTGTAATCCTGCACCAACTTCTGGGTGTTCCAAGTAGACAGCAGTCATCAGCGCCCTCTATGGGACACATGCCCCTCTGACCCAGGGGAAGCTGGCTGAGACCCTCCCCCCCCAAGCTCCAGGATACAGAAAGGGCTGGGACTGAGGAGGAGAGTCAGGGAAGGGGGTACATGGTCTCTCCCTCCCCACAGATGACATCTGGGGGTGCAGTGGAGTACTTAACTGATGGGTGACTCGAGTCCCAAGGTGAGAGGGGGGTCTATGCTGTTTCCAGCTGAGCTGCTTGCACTGCCTGCTGAGCAGCCAAGCTGGCTGGGGTGGGGATGCCTAAGCAGAGATGTCTGGAGAGCTCTTGGGAAGGCTGATCTTGGGAAGAACTTCCTGAATGAATGAATGTCTGAGGACTGCCACAGGAGGAGTGAGCCAGGACTTGCCCCCCCTCCCCCACATAGAGAAAAGCAAGCTTGGGAAAGGAGTTGGGAACAGGGGGGCCAGGGCAGTTCTGCTCAGTTCAGATATTTAGCTAAGCTGTGTGGCTGGAGTGGCAGAGGGGCCCATGATGGCTCTAGAAACCTTTAGAAGCTCTGACGAGGACAGGAGCCCATGGTTGGATGGAGTACTAGTGAGTGAGGGCTTGGGATGGGCCAGGGGCCAGGGGAGTCTGGCTTTGTCAAAGGACATGGCCTTCAACTCTCCTCCTTGTCTTATTTTCATTGTTTCTTGGATGTTTTTCCAGGCAAGGAGGAAGAAGGCCCTGTATCCATCCATAGTGGTCTAGATGGCACTAGAATCCCTGGATTTTACTGGCTCTTGCTAAGAATAACTGAAGCCTCACAATCCAACAAAGTCCCAGCAGGAGCAGACAGACATAGTACGAGGCAGAGGGTAGACCCTTGAAGCACTCCTCCCCCATACAATCTTTGCTATTTACCTCAGAAGTGAGTCAGGGTACTTAATGCACAAGGAGGAGGTCTTGGACATGTTATATAAGCTCTACTTCCACTCTGGGCCCCTCTACTGCTCATTGTGTGTGTGACATAGGCAAGCACGGTGACTTTTTGGTTCCCTCATCTTCCAACTGTGAGTAATAATTGTACTGGTTACCTAACACTGCAGAGCAAACTCCTCAACACTAAGCAGCTAAAAGTCACACACAGTGGTTACCTTAATTCCTGAGGACTGGAAGTTGGGGCCCAACTCAGGTAAGCCCCATGCTGGACTCTCACAGAGCTGCTGCCCCGGTAGAAGGCCACACTGGAGAAGAGTCCACAGGATTCAGCTTCTCCAAGGCTGTGAGGTGGCTCTCAGGTCCCTGCTGCATTTGTTTGGTCAGGGCTGCCCTCAGTTTCTGGTGACATGGACCTCTCCAGCCAGCTCTATCAGAACAGGAGCAGGAAGATTTAGTGAGAGAAATGGGAGAGAGAGAGAGAGAGAAAGAGAGAGAGAGAGAGAGAGAGAGAGAGAGAGAGAAAGAAAGAAAGAAAGAAAGAGAAAAGAACTTCACATATACACATGTAAGTAGAACAGACATTGTAGCCTCTTATAATCTAGTCATGGAACTAACAGGGGGTCTCCTTTGCCCTCTTCTCCTCATTAGACACAAGCCATCACACCCAGTCACTCTGAGGGACCAGGAGAGGACCGAAGGACATGAGGGTCCCTGGCAGCTATTGGTTTTGTAGGAAATTGCTGACTTCATGAGGCTTTAGCACGGAGCTTGTGCCTAGTTCTGATGTTCTCACAGCGGATGTTGTATTCTTAAAGCCAGGCTGAACCAAGACAACATAGAGACCAAGGCTTCTCTCCAGTTCCTCTTGTTGGCTCAACACCCCTGGGAGAGGCATATGCCATGTCTCTATCTGAAATCTAGTTCACCTTCTCCCCCTCCCTTCAACACCACCGAACATCACCCTTTTCTTTCACCCCGACAGGTCTACAGCATTTGAAGTTTACAGATTTCTAAGAAACGGCAATGAAAGGTATGTATGTATGTTATCTGGGAAGAACTGGGAAGTTTACTTCTCTGGCAAATGAACAGAGCTGTGACTGGTGTTCCAGGATTGATGCAGCTCTTTTATGTACTTTTGACAGTTCCAGCTTGTTTCTGACAGCTACAAGGTTTCTCTCTCTCCAGAAAAATTGGGGGAGGGAGTCACGTGATACCTTCCTACACAGACTGCATTGCTCACATTAAAGATGAGGAGATTATGATTCAGAGTAACGAGGGTACTGGTCCAAGGTCACAAAAATTGTGGAACCAGAATGTGAGAGACTGTGCACGATCTTTGTAACTCATTCATTCATTCATTCATTCATTCATTCATTCATTCATTCATTCGAGACATAGCTTTCAGTCCCTGTGAGGGGCCACACTCTGAATCTGGGTACTGGGGTCCCATGAGCAAGCCCTTGGATCAGCCCTAAAGAGTTTTAACATCCTCCAGATTGGGATAATCTCTAAATTAAAGTCCACCTTACCTTTGTCTCTTCTCCCTTTCCTGCTTCTGCTGCTAGGCGTGGGGCTGTACTTTGGGAGAATTCTGGAGCCATTGGTTTGAGTAGAAGGTGACAAAAGTGACCCAAGATTCCAGGACAGAAGGAGCTTATGAGATACAGTAGTTGGGCATTAGGTGGCTAAACATGAGCTGCCATGAAAAACGGGGACCAAAGTTTATGGACCGAGGCAAAGCTTGACCCTTCCCCTGGGGTCCTCCTCTACCTGGCTAGAACCCAGCCTCTACCCTCCATGGCCCTTCAGGAGTTAAAACCCAGGCTGCTGCCTTCCTGCCCAGTGAGCCAGGTGATGGGATTGTGCTTAATGGTAATTTGCAAGAGTTTGGTCAACTAGAAATACATAAGGAGATGGAAATATGAAAATGCCCTGGGAGTTTGTACAGTAGGTATATTGTAGCTCAGCCAGCTGTTAACTCCACCGCAGGAGAGATGGGAGAAAGAATTGCAACCAGCCTTGCATTTGTGGTCTAAACCTTTGCACTGGAGAAGCTGAGGGAGGCTGCTGTGTCTCCAGGAATATATCCCATGCTGCACTGCCCAGGCAATCCTTCAGCTTAGGACATTCATGTTCCAGGCTCTCTGCTAGGCACTGAGTCCACCCTAGAACATAAGTACTGTCCATGAGTAGCCAAGTCTTGGAAGGAGATGGATTGGGAAGAAAAGAGGACATTAGTGGTGCTGAGAGACAGAGACAGAGACAGACAGAGAAAGAGAGAGAGAGAGAGAGAGAGAGAGAGAGAGAGAGAGAGCTTACGGGATTCTAGATGAACAACTGGTGCCTTCACTAATTCTAGGGGCCTTGTAAGTGCACCCATCTCTCTGCTCTACCACATTCTGTTCCATTTTCTAGCTGTGTATCTTTGGGGAAATGACCTAACTATTCTGAACTTCAAATGTCTCACCTACGAAGGAGACTAACCACCTCTGCCACAGGATTGTGTGAGGGAAAGCACATAGAAGCTCCTTGTCAGTTGTGAAATGTTCTGTGCACCTGAAATGACTGCAATAGGAACAAGCTGCATCCATTCTCTTTTTCTCTTCTGCATCAAATTAGGATCAAACTTCTTTGTGATTCAAGGGCTCCCATTCAGGGCCAAACACGGGAGACTGTGACTCTGGTGGAAAAGGGCTGAAATATTTGAATTGGCTGAAGCTTAGAAATGTTAACAGGAAGTAGACACAGTGTGACTTGCAGGTTGTGTGCAAATGAGTAAGTTCATCTGAGGAGACTCAGAAACCGTTGCACAGGGCCTGACCTCAGCCAGTGTTGGGGGTTTGGATGAGAACGGCCCCCACAGGCATATATGTGTGAATACTTAATCTCCAGTTGGTGGAATTGTTTGGGAAGGATTAGGAGGTGTGGTCGTGTTGGAGGAGGTGTGTCACTAGGACTAGGGTAGGCTTTGAGGTTTCTAAAGACAAATGCCGTTCTCCATGCGCTCTCTGGCTCCCAGTTGTGGCTTGAGATGTGAGCTCTCAGTTGCTGCTCCAGATGCTTGCCACCCGCTAGTTCACTTCTGCCATCTACAAACTGCCATCTGAAACTACAAACCCCAAATAAACTTTTTTAAATATAACTTTTCTTGTGCATGGTGTCTTATCATAGCAATAGGAAGTAACGAATACAGCAGGCTTCAGAGTCCTCTTGCTTCACTCTCCCCCAAGGACCATCATGAAGTCCCAGTCAGAGGGGCTTTTGGTTCTGATTCTGATATTCCAGAACATAAACCCAGTCCAGAGAAGAAACCTGGCTCTTAGCCCTGTTCTTCTAGGTGCCCCTTTCCTGGCAATGTTCCTCAAAACTCCTCCTTGTAGGTGGCCCTTCCAGGGCTTCCTTCCTGTGCTGGGACCTTGCCTCTCTCAGGTGCCTGGCAACTGTCCTTGATGTGTCCCAGAGGAGCTGCCTCAGCCTGTAGACCTGAGTGGTTTCTGTCCTAGAGACTCTCACTGCATTCCCTCTTGCAGAGAGGGTCCTGGGACTGTGGGGGATCCCTCTGGGTTCCTGTTATAAAGCTTCAGCAAACAAACTAAGTTGCTTGCAAACTGTGTCCATTCTGCTAGGGTGTCACTAGCTGCCCTACCTCTTGTCTCTGTACCTCTTCTACTAAGGTCCCGATGGAGAAGTAGGCCCCTGGCCCAAGGTGTCCCTCCAGTCTACTCCATCACCACTGATGGGTCACCACCAGCAGACTGCGATATTCAGGGGTAAAAGCTGTTCTCAGATGTACGGTGTTCTCCATAGTTGAATGATGAGAGCAGACTCCTTCCTCACTGTGGCCTGCTTCTAAGTCTGGCTATCCATTTTGGTGCCCTATCACCTAAAGTTTCCAGATAGTACTGATGCTTGCTCCACTCTGGAGCAAGAGAATCAGAATTTCAGAGGAAGATAGGGGTAGTTCCTGGAGTGATTCTAGGACATGTTGAGGATCGAGAGCCCTTGATTCAGAGAAAGAATACTAATACTGCTCAGCTTTGCCTTCTCAGCCACCCCAGCCCTTGAATTTCCCCTCGTGAGGTTCAGTTTTCCAGCTTCTCTTCGTTCTTGTCACCATGCACTTCCCATCCCACAAGCTGGTCCACATCACTTGAGAAATATGACTTCTCTACTGTCTAGGGCTGTCTGAAAACAAGACCAGTCCTCCCTTGCGAGGATGTTATACCTCTAGTAACACGACTATGAATCAAACAAGCCCTTTCTATTCACAGACCTCATACTTAAGGACAGCCAACCTGCTCCATCTAGTAACATCTCCATATTCCTCCTTTGCTTCCAGTGACCTATGAAGGCCCATCTAAGTAGGTTGAAAAGTTACTTCAATAGAAACATTCATTAGGTTCCAGTTGGACTCTGTGCAAAGTTCTGTAGGCTTCTGCATTATTACTGACTTTTGTCTCAATGGGCCTGTCCTGAGGTTATCTGCTCTCATCATCCCTGCTTTGGGAGGTTTATAACAGACGTCTAACTCCCAATCACTGACACCGCTCCTCTTATATGTAAATATCAGATTCCATTAAAAGAGCATTAGCATGGGGCAACTGTAATTAATTTTCTTGGGAGAATGAATAGTTCAGAAGGCATGCAACAGAGCAGGGCCTCACACATGGCTCAGTTCATTTATCCTAATTGATTTATATAAGAATCGTGGGGGCATTGGGACTTACACCCACTGACTGACGGGGGGGGGGTGCCACGTGGGCCCCTGGAGTTGGGGAAGGCAGCAAGATGGATAGCTGGAGCCGAGGCCAGCGGGCGCTGATCACAAACAACATAATGGGCCAGCCTCAGAGGTGGGCCGGCCCTGGAAGCTTTTAGAGGCTCTCAGCAGCCCTTGTAGTGCACCCAGATTACACACTGAGCTATTTCACATCATTAAACCCTCCTATCTCATCCCTGGGTACCACACATGCTCTCAGCATCAGGCTGGGCTTCAAAGCAACTGCTCTGCCAAAGCAGGTGTAGCCACGGCAGCAAGCTGACCCTGGGATGCTGAGCTGCATTTGGCAGCTGTTTGTTTGCTTGCTGGCCTCACAGCCATGAGAGGACTAACCTATCTGTTTAGGTTCCTGCTGTTGTTGGACTGGAGGCTGGGGGTGGCTATCACTGGTCTCCTAGACCCTTCAAGAGACTCCAGTGCCACAGTCTCCCTCTCTCCGCTCTGGCCTCAAACCCAGACTTCCTCATCTGCCTGCCATCCATGGGCACTAGGAATAGTCCCTCAGTGCTGGATCATCCTGGGGACCAACCTGCATCTATTCTTCTCTTGAAGCAGGAACTAGGTACCAATAAAGCAAAACAGATGTCAGGGACAGACTCTGGACCTATAACACTATCTCTGGCCTCATGGATTTCTGTTCAGTGTCGTAAGCTGCAGGCCAGTGATGATCATCTCTAGGGCTTTTTTTTTTCCAACAGGTTTCCCATGTAGCCTGGATTGGCTTTGAAGTTACTATGTACCTAAGGATGACCTAGAACTTCTGGTCCTCCTGCATCTTCTTCCTAAGTGCTGGGATTACAGGTGTGTACTACCTCACCTGGGGATAACCGAGGGTTTTTGTATGCTAGGCAAACACTCAGCAAACTGAGTCACATCCCCAGCTCTCATCTGCTTATCTCTGGAATTCCAGTCTGAACCCCTGTCTGATGTCCATGCCTCTCCCTCTGAACCCCACCACCTGGCACCTATACCTCACCTCCTCTGCCTCCAGGCTCCATCCCAGCCAGGCCTCCATTTTTCCAGCCTTCGTCATGCCCACATCCTCCCTGAACCTGTCTCCAGCTGTCTGAAACTGGTTGGTGTCTGGCCTGAAGTTCGCACACAGGCCCCTGTATCACTCCCTCAGTGGATATGCTGCTGTCCTCCCACAGGGTTCCTGTTTGCTCCACCAGGACCTGGCTGGAAACAGTCTCCATCTGTTCTACTCATCCCATCTGTCCAGAGCATTCATGCGCTGTCCCTATCCAGCCCTTGCAAGCTGTGACTCTGTCCTCAGGGTTGAATCCTGCTCCCTGTGTCCTCAGCAGAAGCTTACTAACCAAAAATGTTTCCCGTCTTCCAGGTGTGGTGGAGCCTTGGGTTGTGCACTAAGGGTACCACTCTGGGAACCTGAAAATGCCACATTCTGGTTTTGTCCCTCCCTCTTCTGTCTGACATGGTCCTAGTTTCCAGGAAGGATACAGACTGGGACATATCTTCGGACTCCTTAGCTTGTGCCCATGTGGCCATGGGTAACTCCCTTCCTTCCTTTCTCTGGGAGAGAGGGGGTTGAGGATAATGATTCCCAGGAGTCCTTTTACCTTTGAAATAAAATGGAAAACAAGAGGCCCTGAAGATAAGGGGGACTATTATCGTAGCCAAATCAAGCTATGCCTCCTCTCCCCTCTGCCCAAGGCTGCCACATCATGCAGGGTTTGGCAATGGAGTCACAGAAAACTCTCAGCGCAAGGGCCCTGGGCTCTCACCTTTGGAAAACGGTGCAATTTAATGGTAATGCAATTACAGATGTGCTGAGATTGAAACAGCCCATCTTATCTCAAACTCATCTTCCCCACCAAGTATCAGGGCAGGTGCTGATCCCTAATAGCTGCTGCTGAAATGAATTCACCAGGCAGCTGGGGGCTCCTGGAGAGGAGAGCTGTGTGCAGAGAGGAGGCAAGAGGGAGGCAGCTGGAAGGAAGGAGGAAAGGAACACTTGGAGAGAGAGAGAGAGAGAGAGAGAGAGAGAGAGAGAGAGAGAGAGAGAGGAAACAGAAAGCAGGGACCAGCAAGGGATGGCTGGATGAGAGAGAGAGAGAGAGAGAGAGAGAGAGAGAGAGAGAGAGAGAGAATTTCAGGCAGGGGATTGAGGTAGTTTTATTTTTTTAATGTCAATAAATGGGATGATGGAGCAATGAGGAAGGCAAATCAGAGGAGAGAAAAACAAGGAGAGAAGGAGGGAGCTAGTGAGAGGAGGGAAGGAATAGAATAGAGGGAGAAAACAGTGGGAGAGGAAAAGGGGAGAGAAATAGAAGGAACAGATGGAAACAATGAGGGGAGGTTGCAGACAGATGTAAGGGAGGAAGGAGAGAAAGAGATGAGGTTGGCAGGGGTACTTGAGAGAGATGCAAATGGTGGCAGGACAATACAGGGAGATAACAAGAGAGGAGGGGAGACAGGATGAAGGGAGAAAATGAGACAAGTGAGGAGAGGGAAAGAGAAAGGAAGGTGGTTTGGAAGATGGCTTAGGAGGTAAAGTGCTTACTGAGAGCATAGAGACCCAAGATCGGATCTCTTGAACCCATGCAGAAGCCAGGTGTTCTCTCTCTCTCTCTCTCTCTCTCTCTCTCTCTCTCTCTCTCTCTGTGTGTGAGTGTGTGTTGTGTGTGTGTGTGTGTGTGTGTGTGTGTGTGTGTGTGTGTGTGTGTATGGGGGTATATGTGATTCCAGTGCTAGGAAGTAGAGACAGGAAGAGTCCCTAGGTTCACTGGCTAGTTAGTCTAGCCAATGGGTGAGCACCAGGTCCAGTGAGGAGAGACCCTGCCTCAAAAAATAAGGTGGAGGGAAATAGAAATTCCACGTCTACCCTTGTCTTACTTACTTACTTACACACACACACACACACACACACACACACACACACAGAGAGAGAGAGAGAGAGAGAGAGAGAGAGAGAGAGAGAGAGAGAGAGGACGGGTGAAGTAAAGAATGAGAGAGGCCGCTGGGCATTGGTGGTGCACACTTTTAATCCCAGCACTAGGGAGGCAAAGGTAGGCGCATCTCTGTGAGTCTGAGACCAGCCTGGTCTACAAAGTGAATTCCAGGATAGGTTCCAAAGCTACATAGAGAAACCTTGTCTGGAAAAACCAAAACAAAACAAAATAAAACAAAAAAAGCAGGAAGGGAGAGACAGACAGAGGCCTCTACGGAGAGTAGAGGGGAATAGGGGAAGGAAGGAGGGTGTGGGGAAGGACAGACAGGTAAAGAAGTCAGGCAAGGGATGCAGAGTGGGTAGGGGCTTGTGGGAAGGGGATGATGCTGGGGAAGGGGAGGGAAGCAGGTCAGAGAGAGAGAGGAAGAGGGAGAGAGAGAAATATTGAGAAAGAGGAAGGTCTTCATTTCTGAAACCCTGTCTTATCAGGCCCACCCACTCGAGGAAGAAACCAAGAAGAGAAAAAAAGAGAAGAAACTGGAGCTGGGCAGTAATGATGAGCTTTCTTGGATAAAGTAAGCATGAGAGGCGGCGCTTGGAAAAACTGATTGAGAGCTAAGAAGGAGTAGAGTCCTTGAGAGAAGACCTGAAAGGATCCAAAACCCAGAAATAGGCCCAGATCCCTGCAGCTCTGGCCTCTGTAACTTCAGGATGGCTGACTGGTGCCTGGGGCCCCAGCCCTCCAGCAACAGCCCCAGAGACAGGGCCCTTCAGCGCCCCTGGCTTCAGTTCCACGGACAGCACAACCTACCATGGGGTTGGGGCCTCAGCCCAGCCCCGCCCTGGAAGTGGCTCTTTGGGGCAGTTGGAATGAAGGCCTGCGAGCTGCTGAATAGATCAATTATTTTTCAGAACATGGTTTTGATCCCGATGTTACCTCTCAGGATCACTGAGTGGAAAGGGCTCGCGGAGAAAATGGCATTTTTTATCACCCTGGCAAAATGCTCCCGCGCTGATGAGATGAGGCGCCCGGCGAGCGCGCGCGCGCACATGTGATACATAACTAACCAGAAGCATAATCTTCTAAATTGAAAGCCATAATGTTTGCTGTTGGAGCTAAATATTAACAGGGCGTTGTCTCCCCCAACGACCCTCGGGAGGCAGCTGGCTTAGCGGGAGGCTGGCGTCATATTCAAGCAACTTGATTAAATTCCTTTCTGCCATCAGAATTAAGAAATGAATAGTTTTATGAGAGTCATGCCACAGAGGACAGGAAAATGAAATGTTCAGGAGAGAGAGCAGGCGGGTTGCCTGCACTGTGTTCCTGGAGGGAGTGCTGTCAATCTATCTAGAAGGGGTGGGCTCAGGACTGTGTATAATCTTTGAGATAGGCTCATGACTCCTAGGGCCATCATTCTGGTACATATTTCCTCTCTGGTCATCATAAGACACACCACGGAGCCTCCTCAGGAGATCTCTCAGTAGTTCACTGGACACACAGCAAAATATGTAGCTGATGTTGTAGCCTCTGGAACTGCAACCACTGGATTCAAGTCCAATTGCGATCCTCCCCCAGCTGTGTGATTTTAGCCCAAGTAGCTAACTAACCTCTCTGTGTCAAAGCTCTTCTAGTTATGAAATAAGTCGATTCCAGTAACTTATTCTGCAGAGTGTTTGTGAAGATCTATCGAGTCCCAAGACTCTTAGGACTTGTTCAACTCAGTAAAGTATATATACACATACGACTGTTATCGTTAGTGTTATAGTTAGGTCGGATTATATAAAATTGCTGTTTGGTAGGTAAAAACAAATCACATTGCCAGCAACTTAATGTAATATATGCATAACCTTAATGCTATTTGTGCAGCAAGATTTTTATGTGCTGTGGCCACTCTTTCCTACCCGTGTGGTCCTTCCGCTCTCAGAAGGGATGAAGGCACAGGTTCTCTCTCCATCTGTAAATTGGCTCTCGCTACCACCTTATAGGATTATTGCACACATTGAGAAAACTTAAAATTCTAGTAAAGCTGTCAGGGAAGGAAAGGCAGGAGGGCACAGCTGGAAATCAGCTCCTGAAATACTTTGTACTGGAAGAGAAACACAGGGGAATGAGAGACAATGCAAGATTTTTTTTTTTTTAATTAGAAAAATCCCAGATAAAGTCAAGTAGGGTGGTACATTCCTGTAACCTCAGCACTCAGGAGCCTGAGGTAGGAGGACCAGGAGTTTAAGGTCAACCTGGGCTACAGAGCAAGATCCAGTCACAAACAACATATATACATACCGACAGACAAATGAAGCTGATCTCCAGCTCAGCAAGTTTTCTCTTGAAAGAGGAACACACAAAGAACTGATCATTGGTGAGCCACCTTACCAGGTTAGCCATTGTGTTGCAGTGTTCAATCTGTCTAAAGCTCCCAAGAATCCGTTAGGAGACTGGGGATACCGCTCCGGTCTCCAGCACAGCACAAAACCGGTTGTGGTGGTACCGATCTGTAATCCCACCACTTGGGAGGTGGAGGCAGGAATTTAAGGTTGTCTCTGGTTACATAGTGAGCTTGAGGCCAGCCTCATACATACATCCCTATCTAGAAATTAAATGAGTCCTGTGAGGTGAACCAGGAACCTTGGACTATAGATGAAGACACTGAGGTTTGGGAAGGCTGAATGATTTGCTGAGAATTGCAGAGCTGGAGAGGCAGAACAAGAGTTTAAACTGCTGCCTGGCCTTGGGGAAAGAGGACGGGTTGAAGTGTACGTTCAGTGAGTCCTGACTATGTGCAGCCTTCATCCTAACCCCCCCCCCACCATCTTCTCCACGAATCTCCACGTAGGCCTGTCCTTCCTGTTGTAAAGTCATAAAAACGCGAGACTGAGGCAACAGGCCTGCTGAGTCTAGAGTTTTACAAACTCTGTCCTAGGAAGAGCTGTTTTAAATGCCTGGCCTCACATTTCTGGGGCGGCTGCTCCTATAAATAAGATGCTCGACATAGTAAATAGTCCAGAAAATAGTAGAAGGGCGTGGGCATGAGAAACTGAGTGGGCTGGCGGGAGGGGGGAGTGAAGAAACATCTGCCAGAGACATCGTTTGTTCTAGAAAAGAGACAGTCACAGGAGGACTGGAGCGAACTCGTGAAATTCTATTTTCTTCTTTCTTACAACGAGTCCATTTGAGGCCTAGAGAGAAGTGTCAGAGGATTCTGTTCTGAACATTAATGACCCAGGAGCCTGGCAGGTAGAGTGGAGTCCATTTCTCACAAGAGGGTGGGGAAGTCAGAAAAGGACAGATGCTCTGCAGAGCTTCTGTTTAGGGGGACACAGTGTGTGTGTGTGGGGGGAACCAGCTTTCCCACATGCATCTCTAGTGGGAATATAGCCTTGTAGAAATGCTCTCAAGGTCACAGTGGCAATGGAGATGATGCCGGGCATGGTAACAGTGGGGGTCATGGTGGCAGTGGAAGCTAAATTAGCTGAGGAGCTGCTGGGGAGCCGGCCCAGTCAGTAAAGTGCCTGAAGACTCGAAGACCTGAAGACCACAAGTACCTGTGTGAAAGCAGGATGTGGTGGGGGGTGCATCTGTGACTTTAGGGCTGGGGGACAGGGATGGGCAGACGTTCAGAGTTCGCTGGCCAACTCGGCTAGTCAGTGGGTGAGTGCCATGCTCGGTGAGAGACCCTGTCTCAAAAAGTTAGGTGAATTGCTACATAAGAAGACCCCTATGTTGACCTTTATTTTCCAACTGTGTAAACATATAAGTACACACACACACACACACACACACACACACAGAGAGAGAGAGAGAGAGAGAGAGAGAGAGAGAGAGAGAGAGAGTTAAGGGAGCACCACTGTCCAGGATAGCTCGCAGCTCTACAGTGACAGGACTTGACTGTGTTTGCCAGTAGGTTCTTAAACTGGGAAAAACTAGCTTCTCAGTGAGCTGTCTCATGTCCTCACACAGGGAGTCTCTTTTGTAAGGCCACCAATCCTATTTACCTCCCAGAGGCTCTGCCTCCAAACACTGTCACACTGG
This sequence comes from Cricetulus griseus, assembly GCF_003668045.3. Taxonomy (NCBI): domain Eukaryota; kingdom Metazoa; phylum Chordata; class Mammalia; order Rodentia; family Cricetidae; genus Cricetulus; species Cricetulus griseus. Next base: position 27,738,555 of record NC_048595.1, on the reverse strand, counting down.
AGACTGCTCCAAAATAAGAATTTGGGGGCACACACATGGAGTATATAGATATCAGTGAGAGCGCTTTTGTTGGGTGACAGGCCATCCAGGCACCAAATGGCCACCAAGCATGTGGATGATCTGGCTTAGCTTGGCAGATCCCAGCTGAACCACCCATGTGTGTACTGGGCTTGGACAGACTCCAATAGCCTCCACACATCTGGTGGCTGAGCTGCTAGCCAGGGTGGGAAGGGGGATGGGGCCACACACAATCCCATCCTCCACCAGGCTGGCTCCAGCTCAGTCATGTGGTAGTTGATATAGCTTGAGGATAGTGTGAGGCAGCTCTCAGGCAGCACACGATGCAAGTTTCTGGTAGTGATGTGTATCTGAGAGGGTCCCATTGGTTAAGGCAAATCAGGTAGCTAGGCCCACAAGTGTGTGTAAGTGGCCAAGGTTGGGGGTGGGGTGGGGTACGTGCCGACCTGGCTGCCACTTTTCACTGGCATGCACATCTGTGGTGTGGGTTGTAGAATTCAACAGGGAGGCCTTGAAAGACCATCTCTGTATGTTCAGAACTGGAAGGTCTAGCCTAGGACTCTGAACTATTCCTAAGTACCCAGAATGAGCAACTTCAATTCCCCTGCCTGGGATGAAACTCGATTAAGACATTGCTTATGGCTGTTGGTTGCAAGTGGTAAAGCCGTGGGCTTTTGAGCTGTACCCTGCTGCCCCAGCAGGGATGTGAGTCCTATATTCATTTCTCACCAGAAATTATCCACTTCATGGTAAAACCTGGGCCTCCAGTGCAATTTAGACCCATTCCCCGCCCACTGTGGGAGCAGCCTGGCTCAACACCAAAAGCCGAGGAGTGCAAAATCACTTTAATATTGGCTGGAGACAGCGTAATTAGGAAGGTAAATCTGCTGAGGAAAAGAATCATATTATGCAAATGTGATTAGCAGTGACTTTTGGGTTCTTCGTAGCTGGAGGGTTCTGTTCTTGGGATGATGTGATGCTAGTTGCTGGTGTTCTGGGTCTTTTTGGGTGCAAGCAGAATGGGGGCTCTGGACACAGACTTCGGGAAAAGGGGCCTTCAGCTCTGGGACCTGTACTTTGGGAAGGGACTTCTCCATCAGTTCTTCAGGAGATACAGTATGTGAGTCCCTCAAGGTCCTGAGATAATTTACATATAGGAGCTCCCTGGGAACAGTTCCCAACTGATAGAAGGTGCCACAGGAGAAAAGACATTTTTTCATTCAGGCTGGGACTGAATGTTGAAGAAGAAATGGAGGAGGTGGTCCAGGGGACATCTAGCTCCTGGATTGTGATGTCTGCTTAAATTTTTAAGAGAATGTCACTCACCCAGACTGGAGCAGGGTAGGCCAGCTTCTAGAACTTTCTGAAGTCTGACATATTTGCTGCTTTTATCACTACTATGCCCAAAGTACCTGTGAATGTAGAGTCTAGGGAGGTCACTATATTTGGAGAGGAATCTTGTTTTTGCCCCTAGGGGACACTAGAAGGTAGTCAGACCGGCAGAATCTAGGACAGTTTCTCCTCCTAGGGCTGGGTGCATAGACAGGTGACAGGATGTTCCTTCCCAGCTCCGGGACACAGTGGTCTTGGCTAGATTCAGGAGTTTTCCTTTGGAGACAGTCTAGCTTTTGTGGCTTTGTTTAGCATGGTGACATGGTTATAGAGATAATACACACGGACCACCCACCGAGTGAGCGCTTGAATGCTAATTAAGCTCTAAACGCTGTAAAGTCACCCAGCATTCCTAAGGGCTACTATGTAGGGTAGGCGTTTTAATTCCTACTGTACAGAGTAAGGCACTGGGGCATGGGAGATTTTCCTTGAGGTCACTGTTATTGGTAGCCATTCTCTCAAGATCACCTCTATCAGTAGCAAAGTCAGGATTTGAACTCAAGTCCCTTGGTTTTGAATCTATGCTATGAGTTAGCAAGCTACAGAGACCCCCCTCTCTCTCTGTAGAGCACAGTGCATATGTCCCCGATCACTGCCTATGGCCATGACACACCAGTTTTACTTGGGTACACTCTTGGACACATTTGAGTCGCTCTGATTAGGTGCCAGTATGCCCAGTATGATGGTTGATTGTTATGGTCAGGTTTGCTGGCTTTAGAATCACCTAGGAGATGATGCAGCACACTTTGCTTCCGGAGAGGGCTAGCCGAGGGGAAGGACCCAGCTGCCTATGGACGGCACCATCCCATGCGCTGGGAACCCGTATGGGATAACAGGAGGAAAGGACAAAGCCAGCCTGCAGCAGCATTTCCTCTTCTCTTCCTGGCCTTCCAGATATGAACAGTCCTGCGTGGCCACACTCTTCCCACAATGATGAACAGAACCCTTGAAGCTGGGCTGGAGAGATGGCTCAGAGGTTAAGAGCACTGGCTGTTCTTCCAGAGGTCCTGAGTTCAATTCCCAGCAACCACGTGGTGGCTCACAACTATCCGTTATGAGATCTGGTGCCCTCTTCTGGTGTGCAGATATACATGAAAGCAGAATGTTGTATACATAATAAATAAATAAAATCTAAAGAAAAAAAAAAAGAATCCTTGAAGCCATGTACCAGAATGAATTTTTTCCTTTGAGCTGTTCTCATAGCTGTTTTGGTCATAGTGAGGATAAAAGTAGCAAGGACTGGAGGGATGGCTTAGTGGTTATAAGTGTAACCTGCTCTTGCAGAGGACCTGAGTTCTGATCCAGCACCATGCTGGGTGGCTCATAACAGCCTGTAACTCCAGCTCCAAGGGTTCTGAGGGCCTCTTTGGACTCTGAGGGCACCCGTGTGCATGCATGTGCAAGAAAGTGCATGTGGGTGTGTACACACACACACACACACACACACACACACACACACACACAGACACACACACCATTTTTCAAAGTAGCAAATACGCATAACCTTCTGCAGAAGGTTCTAGAAGCTGATCCATTTCTACTCCAGTCTGGATAGATGGCCCTATTTGAACTCCCCAGTGGTCCTATGCATTGATCATGTCTGGTCCACTATCCAGGCCATTGTGACAGCTGAATCTGAAGCAGGTGAGGGTTCTGTGGTGGCTTTAGGGGCCCCTAAGATGCAGAGGTGGTCACGGGCCCTCTCCAGCCTGGCTCATCCTTAGATTTCCAACAACTAAGATTTCCTTGAGGATCCCATTTTTCTTAAGCTCTTGGGAGGCCTGGGGACCTGGTGTGTTCCCCTCACTAACTCCTGCAAGTTCTGCAAAGCTCAGGGAGGAGAAACAAACTACCCCTGCCCAGTCTGTGCTAGAACAGGGAGAGCATATGGGAAAGGCAGCTCCGCCTCTTAGAGCCAGGGAGCATGGGGTGTTAGTAGTGGGAACACTCTGCTATTGCTCAAGGCCCCCAGTGAAGCCCAGGAAAGCCCTTTAGACATTGGTTCCTGACGGTCTCAGGGCCACCCTCTTTCCTGAGCATCTTCAGAGCAGCTGAGTCTATAGTTTACTTTGGTCTATGACAGAGCTTCTTATCTAAGGGGACATTCTTGACCCCTTCCAGTCCCCCATCCTCACATTCTGTCATCAGCTATACCCACAGGTATCGAACCGCTGTCAAATATCTGCAGTATTCCCATGATTCTGCCTGGGCACAGGTTCCCTGCTGTATCTTAGAGACCCTCAGGGTAGTTCTGTCCTCCTGGCCCAGTGTCATTCTCGTCTGCCATGCCATACTACTATATGGTTATCTTCTAATATAAACTACTGTCTGGCTCTTCACGGCCTGATTATCCAAGGCCTGTTGTCAGTAGCTTTCACCTCTGCATCTCACCCAGGCCTTGGGGACATGGGGTACCACCCCACTTTTCCCCACCAAGGGCTCCCTGTGTCTTCCTTGCCTTCCCTTCCCTTCCCCAACCCCCTGTGAGTTGTATCCTGGTTACTTCTGCTATCTTGCTGGCTGCTGGGGCAGAATGCTGCATCCTCCTCCCTCAGCTGCCAGCACTCTGTTCCTTTTTTTTAGAGTCCCCTTCCCTGTAGGAGGAGGTTCTTGTTCTGCCTGGTCCCGCAGCTGATTCACCCCAAAGACTTACATTAAGTATACAATGTTTGCCAAATGGCTAGGCTTCTTATTATCTAGCTCTGTCTTAATTATTAACCCTTTTCTATAATCTATGTATTGCCACAGGGTTTGGTTTACCTGTAATCTGGCATGTTACTCCTTGGGCAGTATGGCATCTCTTTGCGGCCTCTCTCTGCCTTCCTCTACCTAGAATTCTCCTGGTAGCCCTACCTTTACTTCCTCGCTACTGGCCAATGAGTGTTTTATTCATCAACCAATATAGAGAAGGACATTCCCTCATCACTTCCCCAACACTGTTATCAGTTCGCACACCTGGTTCCTCCAAGGCAGGAGCACAGGCTTATTTATTGCTGAATTCCCAGAAGAAGGCCCAGCACATAGTAGGTACCCAGTCAGTGTCGGCTGAATGGGATTTCCTCACTGCTAATTGGGTTGGTTTCATCTGGCAATAACATCTATATAGAGAATTGAGCTTTGTCTCTCCCAGGGATGAGTGAAGACAAGTCCCCTGCCCACTGGCTACTCCTTTGGAAGAAAACAGCTCATGTGTGTATGTGTGTCTGAACCTGCAGCCCATGTTGTCTGTGTGGTGGGATTGAGTTTGCAGGCAGCCCCACATGGCACTGAGCTTGCAAACCATGTTATTTAGGTGAGCTGAGCCTGTAGCCCATGTAGGGAAGGGGGTGGCAATGCAGCCAGCTTGGTGTTTCAGGGAAGGTGTGAACAGCCCGGCCCCTCCCCCATCCTGGGCTGGAGGTGAGCGTGAGGGGGCCCTGTATTACTTTCCATAATGGAGCCAGAGGCTAAAAGTAGCCTTTCTCCTCCTTCTTGGTTGACAAATAGGGGAAATAAATTACCCAGGCACTAAAAGTTGCATTAGGCAAATAAACATTTCGACAAGAATTATATGTGACATTCAAGAGAAAGCAAATAAAGCCTAAGTTATGGGGACCTGTCACCGCTCTAGGAGAATTAAGTAACTAAAAATCGTTAGTAGCAACTTGGACAGGCTCTTAAACCCTCCCAGCTCTGCCCCTGCTCCAGGGTGCCCAGGGAGACCACGTGCTCCCTACTAAGAGATGGGAAATCAGCTGTTTCACGGACCTGAGAGCCACAGACAGGGCTTTCACACACTGTGGAGGGAGCTCAGGTTGCTGCAGGAGCCCCCTGGGGTTTGTAGGGAGTGAAGGGTAAACCCCTAGGCTTGGGGCCTCCTCATCTAACTCCTGTGATTCATTGCTTTAGAGTAAGAAATTCACTCTAGCGGAAGGGACCTGCCACTAAGTGATCTGAACCATGGCAAGGAACAAACTTGGCTGGTAGAGAGTTCTTTAGAGATGGGAGGTGGCTCTGCAATTGGGAGGACAGTGCCAGGCATGCCTGTAATCTCTGCCAGTGATGGTGAGATGTGGCATGGGGACAGGCAGACCAATGTGATAAACCGATAGCCCAACCTACATGGCAAAGTTCTGGGCCAACCAGAGACCCTATCTCACAGGGTGAACCCCCTGAAATGAAAATGTAAGCATGCATGCACACCCAAAGAGAACACTCCCTTACAACACTGAGTGAGCAGTTCTCTATTCACCCTGTTGAATTCCTCCACGAATGGGGAGCTCACTCCTGGGCTTCATATTAGACCTGTTATCTCTGTGGGAGATTCTCATCCACGAATCCCCTGCCAGAGATTTGAGCTTCAATCTAACTCTTCAACTGGCTCACTGTTGGATTCTGGGTCATCACTGAAAGTGCTTGTCTTGCTTTTTCTCACTGTGCAAAGGAGAGAATGCATTAGTTTCTTGTTGCTGCTGTAACAAATGACAAGATGCTTAGTGGCTTAAACAACACACAGATTTATTGTCTTCCCTTTCTAGAGGTCAGAATTCCAAGTTGGTCTTTAAACAAACATGTGCACATGTATCCACATATACTGACATCTATTATAAATAATTTAAAATACAAGTGTTTTTTTTCTTTTGTTTTTTCCGAGACAGGGTTTCTTCTGAGTAATCCTGGCTGTCCTGAAACTCTGTAGACCTATCTGGCCTCAAATTCACAGAGATCCACCTGACTTTGCCTCCTGAGCGCTGGGATTAAAGGTGTGTGCCACCATCAATGCCTGGCTTTAAATCTATAAAAGAGTACTTGGGTATTGGTCCTTCTGAGTCTGGCTTTCCTTAGCATAATGATTTTCTATTTTCCTGTAAATGCCATGATTTCATTTTTCTTTCCAGATGAGCAAAGTCCCATTGTGTATATGTACCAACTTTTAATTTTTATTTTTTGAGACAGGGTCTCATTATGTAGCTTCAGCTAGCCTGGAACTTGCTGTGATGACCAGGCTGACCTCAGACTTGCAATAATCCCTCTTCCTGTCTCCCAAGTGCTGGGGTTTCAGGCATGTGCCACCATTCCTGACTTTACCATGCTTTCTTTATCTATGCATTCACCAGTGGGCACCTAGTCTGGGTGCAGGTGTCTCTATATTGACTTGGAGTGCTTTGGGTAATCTCCTAGAAGGGCCATATGGTAGCTCTATTTTTAATTTCTTGCGGATCCTCCATATTGATTTCCATAGCAACTGAGTAAGTTTACATTCCTACCAGCAGTGTGTAAGGTTCTCTCTCCACATCAAAGTGAGTTTTAAACAGCCCAAATTAAGGTGCTGTCAGGGCCATACTCCCTGTGAGGCTCTAGGGAGCCCTTGATTGTATAAAGGCCACCTGCATTCCTTGGCTTGCAGCCCTCTCTGTTTTCAAGTCTTCAAAGTGTACTACCCTAGTCCTATCTCCCAACTCTGATCTTCCTGCCTACATCTCAAAAAGACCCTTGTGATGAGATGGCCGCCCCATCCAATTACTACCCTAGCTCAGGATAATTTAACTTACTAATGTGTGCAGTGTCCTTTGCCTTACAAGAAGAGGTCAGTATGCGGATGACTCCGGGGCTCCTATTCTGCCTCCTAAGCGGCAATAGGGGCAGATGCTGTGAAAGGCTAAGTGAGGAAGAGCTCTGTGAAGGCTCAGCGGGTGCGTTGCAACCCTTTCCTGTATGGTCCTTCCATTTGCTGCCTCCGGCTTCCCTGCAGCTTCAGGACAAAATGTCTTCAAGATGTGCACATCTTTGTGGACAGATGATGGCAAGATGAGGCTTGGATCAGGGCCAGGGAGCAATGTCTCAATTCAAGAGCTATTTACAAGGCAGGATTCAGAGCACTTAACTGGATGCCTGGCTGAGTCAGGGATAGACCTGGGAGGTCTGATGTGGCTCTGTTTGCCTCTGAAGACACACTAGCCTCCTTAAAGAATATGGGGAGTTGGTTGTAGGAGGCACAGTTTCAATGAGGACAGTGGGACTGCTGGGTGGGCATAGACCTTGGGATAACCTGGACAGGGGGTCTGGGAGGATGTTGGATGGAAGCTGGATGTTGGATGGGAGCTTGGAGAGAGAGCTGGGCCAGAGATGGTACTTCGGCAGCAAGTTCTGAGCCTAAATGTGTAGAAACAGGACCTTGTGTGTACATAACTGGCTGCAGGATGAGAAAGGGGGAAGGAAGATGGATCTCTGGAAACTGGTCTTCCTGGGAGAAGAGCCATTCACTGTGGGGGAGCCTGAGGGTACAGTTCCTTCCCACACAGCCAGACCTGCCAGTGAGCAACACCCTCACATACATGTTGCACCATGCCCTGAAATAATAGATGCTGTCGATTAAGCTGGTTTGAGACACTGAGAGAGCTATCTGGTTTCATCTGTGTCCCTGTCCTGTTCTGCAGAAATGGTTCTGTTTGTTATGTGTTGGTGCAGTGTGTTTTGCACCATGGGGGTGTGGCTGAATGGGCTTGAACCCTGGGCCTTGCCTGAGTCTCCTTCTTCAGAACCTCCACTCTTGGAGGCACTCACTGAGACCCCACAGTCTGAAGGCTTGGAGACACCGTCTTTACTCCTTTCATAGATAGGGAAATATTAAGAAACAGAATTCAGGCCCCAGATATCCCTGTTCTGCTATTTATGACAAGGAAAGGCATGGTCTGGAGTCCAGGGGTTCAGGCGGCAGGTGATGGGGTGGGGAGGTAGCAGACAGGGTGACCTTTTTCCCAATAGCCTTCCTTGGACTTGCCTCCTCACGAGACAAAGAAGTCATAGTGTGGTGATGGGTGAGACAGCCTTGCAGCACTGTTGGGACTCAGAAACAATAGTAGTGACTATAAGGCAGTTTCAACCAACAGCTCTGGAGCCAGGACTTAATTCTATGAGACCCTCTTGTCCTGGCCACTTTTGGTCAGTGATGGAAGTGGCCAAAGTGATGGAAGTCCTTCCCTCTCCCCAAGCCTACCATCCCAGATGTCCGGACATGAGGGCCAGCTGTTTGTGGGTCCACCCAGCAACCCTGTGAATCTAGTACTCTGGTCCCTGTTCTGATAAAATCATTGAGATGTTACAGGCAGAGCAACTTTCCTGAGGATGGGTAGCTTCCGGTCCATGAATTTGGACCCTGGGTGGAGCCTCTCTTCAATCCTGGTCTCCTCGCCACAGTTTGGGTATCCTGTTCAACACCTATGTGTGTCTATTCCCTAGGAAGAGGATTTTGTGCCTTTAGAGAAAGCCTGCCAGGCAAGCCTTCAACAGCAAGGCAAAAACTTCCAGAGCCTAGAGGATGGGGCGTGACCTCTGCTCCCCTCCCACTTGCTCTCCTGCAGGCCTTGCCTTGGAACTTTTGGTCCCAAAGAGCATCTTTGCCAGCACCATGTAAATTCGCAGCCCCCAGCAGCAGGGGTCTAAATTTAGACCCCACACTACATGAACGAAGTGAATAATGATAATTAGCATAACAATTCTTCCTGCAATTAGCTGGGGAGGGGGTGAGGGGGTGGTAGGAGTCCAAGAGGAAATTACAGAGGGAGCCTGGCTTTTTCTAAGACCTCACTGGAGGTGTCTGCTTGGTGAGACTCCTTCTCGGATGACTGGATCCAGAGAAAGCAGATTGGGGCGGATGAAGGAGTGTCTGTCTCTAACCTTATTCTCATGTGCTACTGGTGCATGTGGCTAGGAATGCTGGGAATGAAGGAGTTGTGCGAACAAGCTGTCACCTGCTCCCAAAGGTGCAAGAAAACCAGAAGCTGCATCAACCTGGAGGCCACAAGTTAGAGCTTCTTCCCTGAAGTAAACAGCTTACAATTTACAGTTGGACTGTGGGCTGATTCATTTAGCGATGTCTAATTGCTTGAACCAGCCAAACACCATGTGGCTTGCCTGTGAGTTCAGGTGACCTCCTGGTCCAGGAGTCATCAGTGTGAGCCTGGAGACTCCACCTGCTGCTTCAGACCTTCCCTGGGGCATGTTAAGAGGTCTGCCATCTCTATTGGGTGAAACACAGTGGGGCAGCCAGGATGCCCTGGGCTGGGGAGGATGGTGGAGAGGAGGTGTCAGGCTCCCTCTGCCCCTCTATTTCTTAGAGTCTCAGAAGTTCCTCTCTGGTTTTCTTGCTTCTGTGGTGCATATTTTTTAGACTCTACTTCTGCTCTGACTGCTCTTATCTGGCTTTCTTTGTGCACAGTATAGAACAGAACACGTCTCTCGTCTCCCCTGCCCTGGCTACCAAACCTCTACTGATACAACTTAACGAAGGTCATTGTTGGTAACTGGCCATCTTTGCTTTTAGGAGCTTATGGATGATTACAGCAATGAAACAGTGGATTCACATATTTGCCCTTTGTTTTAGGCATCCTGTTAATCTCTTGGGGTTGTGGTGGGAATGAGAGGTGCAGCTGGCAGGCTCAGCCAGGGAGAAGGAATGGGTTTCCATAGGACAGGTCTTGGGGTATTGCATGTGTGAGGTGGGAGGCTGAGGGGGGCTGCACTAGGAGGTGAGAGATCTGGGCTTTGAAGGATGTGTAGGTGTCTGACAGCTCATGTTCACAAAGAACTGCCAATTCAGGTCCTTCTGTATCTTGTGCTCAGGTCTCTGGTATTTGAAAGCAGGGAGCAAGATGTTACATTTATTGTAACTAAGTGACTCTCTCCTGATGGAAGTTTAGCTCTGTAGTAGAACACTTTCCTAAAATGAATTTGGAGTTTGGTTCTCAGCATTAGAGGGAGGGTTAGGGAAACGAAGGGAGATGAGGTAAGAAGGGAGGGATAGATGGAGGTGGGTTGGGGTGGGATGGGGGCTCCAGTGATACGCCATTGAAACCCACCAACTCTTCTATCTCTTCACCCTGAGCTCCCTCCCATGTCCATTACCAGGCCCCTTATGATTCAAGAGCTGGAATCTGAAAATTTTCAGTGAGTTCTACCAGCACAAGGCCTCAGGCAAAGGTTCCTCCCCTGCCTACCCAGGCCCCACACTGTGATTGAAATGTGATTGCCCCCACAAGTTTGTGTTTGAACACTTGGTCCACAACTGGTAGTTCTGTTTTGGAAGGCTATGGAGCCATTAGGAGTAGGGCCTTGCTGGAGGGCATGGGTCACTGTGGGGACATTATGGGTCATAGCCTGGCCCGATTCTGCCCGTCTCTCTGCTTCCTACTCTTACAGAATAGGACTGCATCCTTTGAACTATGAATCACAATGAAACCTTCTTGCCTGAAGTCATTCCTCTTGGGTGTCCTGTGATGTACCTCATGTGTTCTCCTCTCTGCCCCAGTACCAGGGCTACCGACCTGTCCCCCCAGCCTTCTGCTGGGCCTGCTGTCTTGTGGTGTTTGTCTGTGACACATGCTTCTCCTGCCCACATCTCCAGAAGGGCCTGGCAGGGCACAGGGCCCACAGGGGTGGGCACGGATCACTCCACTTTTCTGAAAAGGGAACAATTGGAGTCTCCCTGAAGGGTTCAACCATTCCCCGAAGCTTTGGAGTTGGGGAGCAGGATTGCTGAGACACAGCACCACAGGCCACACTTAGTATCAGGGACGTCAGTCCTTGTCCCAGAGACAAAGCTCCAGCGTGGAGTCTCGAGTCACCCAGTCAGTTTACTGGCTTGAATTTCTTGACATTAAGTGGGGACTCAGCTGCCTGACAGTTGTCTGAGCTGGGTCTCAGGGATGACATGACCTGTGGTCTGATGGTGTTCTGACTTGGCCAAGGGGGCAGGCGTGTGACTGACCTCCTGTTTGGCTGATATTTGATAGGGCTGTAATCTGCCCTGTGCCTTACTGTGTGGATAAAGGGACACAGTGGTGATATCAAACTACCCCAGAAGCCTTGAGCAGCTGCTCCCAAGAACTAAAGCCATGATTGATGGCAGATGAAAGGCCAGACTATATCCCTTTCTATGTGCTGCTCTGGGATTCACATGAGTGCATGCCTGCACACACACATACATTCGTGCACACGAACATGCACAATTCCATAAGGCTGGTACCCTCATGGGTATGCCTGTTTCCCTCCACAGTCCTATGGTGTTAAGCTACTTGCTTACTGATGACAGATGCACCTTCACATAGCTCTACCTTCCTCCACACTCTTAACACAGGACTGGCTGGCTCAGTAACCAGCTCCACCCGGCTGCCTGGCAGGAGTGGTGGATGGATGGAAAGGATGGGAGGAGGCAGGAGTGGAACCATTTGTCTGGGGCACCGGGAGAGAGTTGGCCACTTACAGTGGTGATGGATGGCAATTCTGCTCTGCCATCTGTCGGGCTGGCAGGCTGCTTAGCACAGCCCTACACACCTGGCTGGGGCATCCCCTGTGGAGCTGGCCTGCTCTTCTTGTGGCTTGGGGATCAGCTCTCAGCACCACAGGGCAAAGGCTGGCAAAAGGAGCTATGCCATGCACCCAGAGCTCTAGAGGAGAAAGAGCTGCACATGGCCCTCCAGGGGAATCTGAGGGCAAGCCCTGACCTTTGGTTGTTTTCTTACTCAGCAGCCAGGGCCTCTGTGAAGCCAAGAGGAAGCCAGCACAACTTCACTGCCCGCTCCCTTGGAATCTGGCACACCTGTGCTCTATGCAAGCAAAGCAGGCTGAGCCTCTCTGTCATCCCCAGGCAGCTCCTGGAGATGCTCTCAAGGTCACTGGGTAGCCTGAGTGGGGGATGGGAAGTAGGGAATGTCACATCTTCCCCTGCAGATTCACCCTTATCCATGCAGGTCCACCCCTAGCATCTAAGAGGGCTTGTCTTAAGGACCCTCAGAAGTGGCCTACTCCAAATCAACTTTCTGTAGGCTTCATTCTGTCAAGTCTTGGCATCGTTCATCCTCTGATGCATGAAGCCATCTCATTGTCAGGTCATGGATCTGTAAGCTGTCTGCTCTGGAGTCTTCTTGTCTAGGACAGAGCTGTAGCAGGGGAATGAGAGCAGGACCAGTTCAAGTCTCCTCCAGAGCTGTAGATCGGTTCAGAACTTGGCCCTGATGCCCTGGTCACCCCACGGAGATGAATCTTGGAAATCAAGAAGCAGGGCACTCTCCACACCCTAAGTCTGCAGCTGCTGACTCGGAGCAGGGGATGCAGCATGCAGTGAGACCTCTGCATTCTAGGGTGGAATTGCATGCTTTAGGAGGGAGGGACAGAGCAAGTGGGGATGTGGGAGCCAGAGCCAGAGCCAGAGAAAGCCACAGTAGCTCTGATTGGCTGGAACAGAAATTTCAAAGGGGCATTACAATTTGTCCCTGCTCTCATGGCACTGCAGTGTCATGGAGGAGGTGTGGACAGTCCCATGATGCAAGGGAGAGAGTAAAACTCCCATGGTCCCAAAGAATTAAGAAGGAAAGAGATGACATTATGCACTCTTGGCGGAGATGGCATTTTAAAACTTCCAGGTCTTTCTGGGACCTCCTTCCTCATTCTCTAACTCCTGGAGGAATTCCATGAAAGGGAGGACACATCCTGTGAAGTCTTGGTAGGAAACAGATGTGCATTTTCATGTAGAATAAGATGAGCCTGGCTCTGTCATGGGCTGTTTGTAAAAGAATGGGCAGTGTGCAGGTAGGAACCTTGCAGCATGAAGCATAGTGGGGCTGGTGACAGTTGGGCTGCTATCACCCCAAATGGGAAAAGAAGAGAATGGTTACCAGGCCCCGATGGACAGAGGACCACTGAGAAGGGCCTTCATGAAGGGACACACAGCTGAAGAGAACCCCATGGTCACCTCAACAGAACCAGCAGAGACAGAGATGCACTGAGGGGTTACATTCAGGTTAGCCACTCAGGAGAGGAGGTGCCAGGATGAGTGACTGCTCTCCAAGCCTCCCTCACTAGGGACCCAGACAGTGTAAGCTTCTGAAGGACAAGCTTAAGAGAAGGTGCCCCTGCTGGCTGCAGCTCACTGGGTACCTGGCCAATAGGGAGGGGGGTACTGTGAGATCCCCCAGAAGGGGCTCATCACACACTCTCTCGCTAGCTAGGGTCTTACTATTTCCATCTTGGGGCCAAGACAAAGAAGGTGAAGCCACTTGCTGAGAGCCCCCAGCCAGGAGGAGACAGCACAGGGGTTGCCCAGGCAGATATCCTTGGCTCCCAAGGCAGTGACTGCTTTTCAAAGCCATTAACGCCCAGCAGGAGGCCTGGCCCCCGCAGGTTGGTGAGGCTGCCTGGGAAGGATGGGTTCAGCGGGTGGCATTGGCTGCTGAGGTGAGCAAGCACTGCCAACCCAGCTTTAAATGTGACAGCTGGCCTTTGTTTGCTAAGCAGATGTGGGCTGCAGTTCCCATGAACTGGGGATGACTTGAAAAGCTGGGCCCCTTCTTAATCGATCGCAAATGTAGCGAGGAATTGAGGTAATTTCTTTAAATTTTACTCGTATTCAAATTTTCGAGGTGAGCATACGGAAAGAGGCAGCCAGCACCTACACTAGAATCAGAGAGAGGGCTGGCCATTTTATGTTATTTTTACTCTGGGCACCAGGGAGGCAGACTCGCCATGAATACCTCATTACTTGAATTTCGAATATTTCTCTTGAGTTGAGCACAAAAGGAAAGTTGAAAAAAAAAAGAATGAACACACTCACATGTTAGAAACCGTTTCTCCTTTTGAATACATGACTCACACCGGCCTAGTTTAGGTTTTAATAGCACAATTGTAAGAATCAATCAGTCCTAGATGTGTGTACTCAGAGTGCTTAGGAAGGAGACCATTCCCAAGAGCGTTACGATCTGAAAACACCGTAATTGTCTTTACCAAAGGACGTTAGCTGCAAGCATTAATATTTGGTTTTTCTGTTTTGCTCACCTGAGCCCCAAGGTCAGGGCATCCAGGAGACTGAGGAAGTGTTTAAGAGGGAAGTGTTTAGGTGGGTTTCTAGAAAGAGGCCTGCCACTGATGTCCTTCTCTGCCTCAGATGCCATGTGGCTGCTAAGCAGTGTGGAGTGCAGCATGACTGAAGCCATAGGATTTGCCACCCAATAGATCTAAGTCAAAAACCCCTGCCCACCATTAGCTGCACCGTCTCCATCAGGCTATCAGATAGCTCCCGACTCTTCTCCACACTGAAGGTCAAGGGGAGGCAGGCAACCATGTAGAAGCTGTAGAAGCAGCGGGGTGTGGGGGTTGTGGGGAGGGTGGGGAGGGGAGTGAGGTGTGGACTAGTTGTCTTTGGATGTTGAGCTTGGTCCGTTGCCTTATTCCAGCAGTTCTCAGAATGTTTGAAATCAGGTAAAGTTTGAGTCCCATGCGGGCCTATAGGAGTCCTCTTGCTTAGCTGGTGGGTGTGTGCCTCCTTGTAGGACCTGTGCTTACCTGCCTCAAACATGTTCCAGTCAGAACCTCATGAGGGATGAGCAGGTGTGTGCAGTATCCCCATCCCAGAGCATACCTTCCTGGGTCCCTCTTCCTCTTCCTTCACACAAACCTGTTAGTGCTCATGGTCACCTTCCCTTCCCTTCCCCTTGACCTTTGTCTGTGTAGGTTTGCATTCGTAAACCCGGGAGAATTCAGAGAACTCCAGCATGAGAGAGTGATGCCTTGCTTCTGAAGGTGGGTGGAGAGGCCCAGCCTAGATGCATTGCAAGCCAGGAGCAGCAGAAGCCAGGGCCAGCAGAAGGCAGACCTATAATTAATCCCCAGCATCCTACCCACCATTGTCTCTTCCCCATTGAGAGCAGCCAATTAGCAGTTCTGCATTCCTCTGCGTGGCAGCCACTTATTAGGGAAGACAAAGGCAGCATTGATTCCAATTTGTCCTGCGTTAGGCTGTCTCTGAAGTTAAAGATTGCATTTAGGGAGCAGCAGTGGAGAAGCAATGGAGGAGCAATGGTGAGGGAGCACCTAAAATTAGTTGAAATAATTTTAGCTTTATTGTGAATGGCTAAACTAAATATAAACAGAAGAGAGAAGAAAAATCTCTGTAATGTTAATTACCATAAGCATTAAGTACCCAAAAATGAGGCGTACAATTTGTTTGGTGACACTCTGATAATTAAATCATTTTCTCTCACTGAGGCTCCTTGCAGGTTTGCACAGAGCTGGCTCCTCCCGAGTGGCTCCTTTGGCCCTGAAGGATCTTTAGAGTCTCATCCTGGGTTTCTGAGGCTATAGCTTCTCTCCAGGCCAGGTGAGTTGTGCTGTGTTAACATTCACTTGAATTATGGTCCAGGTTGTGTACAGACTTAGGGAGGGAGACAGGCTGAGGTCTAGGCTCAAGTGATAGGCAGGAAGGCTCACAGCCCAGTCATCTTTCTATCTATCTATCCATTCCTCCATCTATCCATCAATCCATCCATTCATCTGTCCATCTATTCATCAATCCATCCATTCATCTGTCCATCTATTCATCAATCCATCCATTCATCTGTCCATCTATCCATCCACTGACCTGTTCATCTACATATCCATCCACCCATCCATACATCTGTGCATCCACCTATCTACTATCCATCCATATATCCATCCATTCGCCCATCTTTCCATCCATCCATGTATCCATCCATCCATGTATCCATCCATTCATGTATCCATCCATCCATCCATCCATCCATCCATGTATCCATCCATCCATATATCCATCCATCCATCCATCCATCCATCCATCCATCCATGTATCCATCCATCCATGTATCCATCCATCCATGTATCATCCATCCATGTATCCATCCATCCATATATTCATCCATATATCCATCCATCCATCCATCCATCCATCCATCCTTCCATCCATCCATGTATTCATCCATCCTTGTATCCATCCATCCATATATCTGTGTGTAAAAGAATGCAACCATACATGGGATATGGTTATTGATGGTATATTAATTAAGGAGAATCATTCACATGAGAAGCCTATAACCAGATTGGAGCACCATGAAGTCCAGTCTCAGCCATACTCCAAGACCCATCCAGAACCCCAAAAAGAGAGTGAGTGTCCCCTCTCTCAGCCTTTTATTCCACTTGCCATTCTCTCCCTACATTTGTGCTTTTCCATTAATACAGTCATTGTGTGTTTTTGAACATCTCTATTATACAAAAAGGCATTGCAAGTCATTGATAAATACAATCTGGGTCTGGAGAGATGGCTCAGTGATTAAGAGTACTTGTTGATCTTTGCAGAGGATCCAGGTTCAGTTCCTAGCACCCATATCAGGGCTTTTACAACCGGTTGTAAATCCAGTTCGAGGGTTTGATAGGTGATAGATGAATGATGCATGAATGGATGGATGGGTGGATGGATGGATGGGTAGATGCATGGATGGATGGTGGTTGGATGGATATAGTTTTGGATTGGCAGATGTGCGGATGAATGCACAGATACAAGGATGCATGGGTGAAGAAGTAGGCAGGTGGGTGGGTAGATAGTGGTTGATGGAAGGATAGACAGATGGGTGGGCAGTGAGCCATCTTGATGATCATTTTAAGCCAGACCTTAAGCTTCTAAGATGGGAGGTTTCATCTCTGAGGGAACTGTTACACAATACCATCCCATCAGAGAGAACCAAGCAGAAACAAAGGGATGGTGTTCTTAAGGGGGCCAGTTGGCTTGGGGGACGGTGAGGAGTCCAGGAAGGAATAGAGGGTGTGGTGAGGACAGAAGGAAGAGACAATCAATTGTATTTGTCAAGCACTTTCTGTGTATTCAACATGTGGCATGTATCTGTTATCCCCTTTGCTCTCCACAGCAGTCTCCAGCCTGAGGTTTCTATCTCTGTTTCTACACATGGAACTTCTGAGACTCTGAGATGTGTGCAGCTGGGAAGATCTGCTTGACAACCCAACATGGCCTCTTAGTCAAGAAAAGCATACTCTCCCCAATATCTTCCCTCCCATTTCTTTATAAAACACACCCACCCTGTGTCCTTGAGAAGACCACAGGGTTGGGAGGAAACAGTCATTCTGACTGTTCTCCCCATTTTCTGGCCTAGTAGCTCTATGGTAGAGCTACACACACAAGGTTCTGGGTACCATGCTCAGGACGGGCAGCGGGGGAGGATGAAATCCTAGTTCCTCCCACACCTCTGTAACTATGATGAGAATGACCTGGACCCAACAACTGAATCAGCTGTGTATGGGTCAGTTCTGCATCCTAGAAGATCCACCTCATTTATTTTGCTGTCACACATGGCAAAATACTTTGAAGGAGTCCCTGTGGCTTCAGTTCTTCACCGTCCATGCTGTTTTGACCCTCAGGCTCGGTTGACCTTGTCACCAGCTCATGAATGTCCACAGGGTTCATACTGTGTCCTTACCTCACTCCTCCCAGGATCCTTTGCAGCAGCAAGGCATCTTTTCATGGCTATTAGAGCAATAGGCATGGGCACTTCCTGCTGTCACTCAGGCCTCTCCTCCTGGTCTGGAGCCATCTCTTTTCCAGTGCCCTCAGTTTCATGATTCTTCTTTTAGATTGCTTGTCCTGTCTCCTGGTTTGCCCCCTGTTTTTTTCACAGAGGGGGCTCCATTTTCTTTTCTAGACACAATTTACACTATGAGATTCATTTTATATTCTTTCCTGGTGACCACCCCTATGTACAACTGAAACAGAAGTGTCACAAAACAATATATTGACATTTTCTGGGTGCACGACACTCACATGGTTTAATTTATTCTGTTCTGCTTGAACTTCATTGACAAAATGCTGCTCCAGACAGACCCCACAGACTCAGGCTCCTGGCTCCTCCTGTAGATCTAGATGTCAGGCTTATTCAGTGCTAGGCTAGTTCAATCTCCGCAGACCAGACTCAAAGCCTGCTACTCTAGATAGCCTGTAACCTGAGGTCACATCAAGGATACCTCTAGTGAATACAAAGTCAAGGTCTAGTTCTATAATCTAAGCAACTGGCATGACCTCATATTCCTAATCAACCAGGTCTCTCCACCCCTCATGGGTCCTCCAGCCAGGCCTTGAGACTCATCTCTGAGGACCTGGGTTCCAGATCCAGTCTTTCTGGATGCAGGCTCTAGGACCCTATCTGCTGACCCAGCAGCAGGCCCACCTGCTTGAGATCTCCAGCTGTAAGTCTGCTTTCAGACCCTACCAGATGGCTTACCCAGATTTTCCAGGCTGGCTGCTAGGTGAAAGACTTTCACTGCAGACAGAATATAAAAACTGGAAGAGGTACTAACTTCTAATGCAAAGACAGGAATACATGGCCACAGGATTGTGGACATACCATACCAACAAAGAAACAAAATAAACTCCAGTAGCAGATCCTAAAGAAATAGGAAGTTATGGATTACATGAGAAGAACTCACATAATCATCTTTGTGGTAGTGTTGTCAACTTGACAAGGATCTAGAGTCATCTGGGAGATGGGTCTCTGGGGAGGCCTTTGGGAAGTTGTCTTGATTATGCTAATTGAGGTGGGAAGAACTGCCCACTGTGGGTGGAGTCATTTCCTAGGCTGGGGTTTTGGAGCCTATAGAAAATAGAAGGAGCTTAGCAAGGGCATTCACTGCTCCTGCTTCTTGATAGGGATCAACCAACAGACAACCTTCCCTTCCTTTAAGTTGCTTTTGTGTATGATATCACAAAAGACTGAGCAATACAAATAATCTTGAATGAACACAGCTGCAGGTATGGCATTGCCTGGTTTCAAGCTATGCTGGAAAGTTACAGCGATCAAATGGCATGGCAGTGGCGTGAAAGCCATCTGATGGGCCAACGGGACAGAACCAAGAGCTCAGAAACCTATCCAGTCACTTATGCTGACTGATTTTCCATACAGGCGCAGGGATACACAGCTGGGAAGGCACAGTCTCTTCGCTGAATGGTGTTGGGAAAACTGGATCCCCAGGTGCAAAGATTGAAACTAGACCTTATCTTTTGCCACACATGAAAATTATTTCAAAGTGGGTTGAAGACTAAAAGCTAGTAGAAGACAACAGGGAGCACCTACCCACCTTTGACTGGGCAACAATCATTTGGATTCGACCCTAAAAGCACAACCAAAACAGAAGTAGATACATGGACACCCATTATGCTAAAGAGCTTCCCACAGCAAAGGAAATAATCAGCAGCCTGAAGAGAAAACTCAAGGACAAGAGAAAGGGAAGGCAAACCGTTCATCTATCAGGAGTTCAGGGGTTCAAATCCAATGCAGGAATGCCTGTAGATGAGCAGCAAGGAAACAGGTAATCCAGTTAAAATATGGGCAGCAGAGCTGAACAGATATCCTGGCCAGTAACTAACGGAAAACCCCAACACTGCTAAGAGTATTCAGACTGTTACTAGCTATATGCAAACCAACACTACGATGGGGCGGGATGTTCCTGTTAGAATGGCCGTTATCCAAAGGATAAGGATAGCAGGTGTCGGCGAGGATTTGGAGGAAAGGGAATGTTTGTAGGCTGTTGTGTACAAGAGTGTAATTAGTACAGCCCTTACAGAAAACGTTAAAAATAGAACTGCAACACTATGGAGCAATACCATTTGTAGGGATATACTTAAGGAATGAAATGAGCATGATAAAGAGAGAGTTTTGTGTACTCTTCCCATGGTCACTGAAACAGCCACAAACACGGAATCAACCTAAATGTTTGTTGGTGAATGAGTGGATAAAGAACAGTGAGAGATTACTTTCTCTGGAATACTATTCAGCCTTAAAAAAGCAAATATACAAGCTGTGCGGTGGTGCACGCCTTTAATCCCAGCTCTCAGAAGGCAGAGGCAGATGGATCTCTGAGTTCTAGTCCAGCCTGGTCTACAGCATGAGTTCTGCTCCAAAGCTATAGAGCAACCCTGCCTCAAAGCCTCGGGAAAAAAACAAAACAAAAACCCCAAAAACGGAAATAGGGAAATACGTGTGGATGGAGCTGGAGGATATTTTATAAGTGAAACAATATTTTATAAATGAAGCAAGCCGGTTTTAGAAATTCAACATGGCAGGAGCCTGCATCTATGGGAATGGAGTTTTGATTGGACAGGAGAGGTAAGTTCTGGAGATGGACTGTATGGAGATGATGAGGGGAGAGCATAAGCACATACTGCATCCTTGAAGACAGCTCGGAGTAAATGGAAGGTCTGTGAGATGAGGACCTAGCAGGATCTAATTGTTTCACAGTGTATAAACACACTCAAACCTCACTGTGTACACTATGAATAGATACATATGTTAAGTCCAAGAAAAGCTTTAAATAAAAAAGAATGCTGTTCTTCTACAAACAAATATGCTGATCTCGATAATTAAATCTTGCAGTCTCCTGACAGCCCTGAGCTGATCCTCCAGAGATTGGTTCATTCTGGGCATGGCAGGCTTCTCGGAGTCCTCTTTCCCATTATGTAGACTGTTCTTTCTCCCAGAAGCCCCACAGAAGAGTCCTTCCTGTCTTTAAAGTTTTAATTCAAACACCCTTTCTGCAACAGATCTTTTCTTCAATGCCCATCACCAGGGGAAAAGGGCAGCAGAGCCCATCGCCCTTCCCCTCCCCCGACTGTGTTCACCTTCTCTTGTCCCATTGAAACCACTGTTCTTGCTAGGCAGAGCTCTCTACCCCTCTGCCCCCTGGGAGAGAACTTGCTTAGTTGGTTCATGAACAGGACCTCAACACTTTGCACAGGTCAGGCAAACAGTAGGCGCTGAGTAAGTGCTTATGCTATGTGGGTCAGCTCTAGTTAACCTCACCAATCTCTCTGCAGCTGTGCCAAACTCTGGGCTATCATTCGAGGGACACCATGTCTGTTGCTGCAGCCAGCCTGCATGTTTGTTCTCTCCCCCCCGCCCATCTCCATCTCTTTCCACAGAAGGCTTGCAGCAACCTGTGCAGACAGTAAAGTGCAGAGTGGTAGAAAATTAAGACTAGAAGCAAGAGATGGAGAGGGCAGAAGAGTGGGCTGTATTAACAGCTCGGGCTCCATCCCATTTCCAAGGGACCAGAACTGTGGGTGGGTCTTTGTCCCCAGGGAGCTTGTCATGAACGTCTTTTCTCTCAGAAAGTTTTTGATGCAGTAGGGTGGCACGGAGCTCCGGGTTATGTTCCTAGGAAAGATCTTGCCAAGTGGGTTTTCCCTCAGGTATTTGTATATTTTGACAGTTAATATAGTAGGTGACATGTTTTCCAATAAAAATTGAGGATTTGTATCTGTCTGGGTATCACAGTTGTAGGAGTCATCACTCCAAGGGACTTGTGAATGGAAATCACTTCCTGCCTGCCTTCCTGCCTTCCCCTGCCTTTCTCCTCTTTCCTCCCTATTTGTCTTTTTCTTTCACCTCTTCCCTCCACCTCACCTCTCTTTTCATCCTTCTCTTTCTTTTCAACTGTTAAGACAGGTTGGTGTCAGACTCATGTCCCTCCTCCCGTAGCCTCCCAAATGCTCGACCACAGGTGTCCACCCTCATGCCTGACTTGCACAATGGACATTTCAAGATCACATGGGAGTTTTATACCTACCTGGGGTGACCATGTCCCAGCACGTGTGTGTGTGTGTGTGTGTGTGTGTGTGTGTGTGTGTGTGTGTGTGTGTTATGTGTGTGGGGTTTGAATCACCAGTGGAGCATGTGTGCAAGTTTTGCTTCTTTAGATGACCTGTTACCTGAGGTCACATCAAGGGTTTCTTCCCCCTTGGTGGGTGGCTCCACAGATGACTCCTACAGACTCTGCCTCCTAGTCCTCCTGCTCTTGGATGATCCCCTCATGGGAAGTCTGGGCTAGCTTGTGACTCAGTTTAACAAAGAGAACAGAGAACTGTGATGCAATGCCAGGGGTAGGCTAAGCCTCAGGAAAGTCTGGAAGCTTCTCCTTTTGTGAACCCTGGTAAGAAGCCAGACTAGTGTCCTCCAGTGACCACATGGAAAGATTGTTCATGGAGACTTCACAGAAATTGAGACAGAACCCAGCCCTTCTGTTGCCCTTTTTAAGCATGAGACATATGAAGAGGCAAACCGGAGTCTCCCAGCCTGGCCCAGCTGTGTACCCAGCTGCTGCTGCATGGAGCAGAAGAGGCATCCCGCTGAGCCTTGTCAGTCTCTGCCCAGTCAACTCCCAAGAGATGGGCAGATACCAAGCATCTAAGTTCTGGATGATTTGTCAGCCAGCATAGATAACAGAAACACTTGGGTACCACACCCACTCCTATCCCTGTTGCTCTCCACAGGAGTCGCTGGCCTGGGATGTATGAGGGAGATGGGAATGAGGATGTCTTGCTCTTTCCTCCCTCCCCTGCTGTCCTGTCCTCCTGTTATTTCTCCCACATTCTGGGCTTGAGATACTCTTAAGCATTGATCTAAGTGAGTGGTTAGTGAAGTCTGGTATCTAACTAGGAAGCCCCCCTTAGAACAGGTCAGAGGCCTTTTGGAATTCCAGCAGCATGTCACCTGGCAGACAGGCACCTGTTTAAGTGGCTAATTCAGTCAAGGAGCCGAGACACGCTGCACCGTGCCTGGAATCCTAACAGGCAAGGCCACCAGAGAGGAGATCATCAGAACCAGAGGCTTGCTGACCCGGCCCCAGGCACGGGGCTGAGGTCTGCCCAGGATTCAGAGCCTTCGGGACTGCAGCCAGCAAAAACGCTGGGGTCTGTTTGTCCAGCGCCCTGACAGATTCCTGGACAGACTCATCTAAGAAGAAAAGACAGTAAAACCATGTGCAGGCTGTGGGAAGGGCTGGGGATCTGGGCTCAGGAGGGTTTTTTTTTCTAGAGGTACACACCCCAGCCCAGCTTCAGCCAAGGGCAGAGAGCAAGAGGCTGTAACTGGAGAGAAAATAGATTTCTCTGCTTTTCTGGCTGGAGCACACAGGGAGCGGGAACCCTGGACAACACAGAGCTGCCTCCCAGGGCCCAGGGCTGAGGATCAGGGACTCCTCATATTTTCCTTCTGCTACTCCTCACCCACTGTGTGCCACCGTCCCCTCTTCCTTCTTCACACCCAGGCTGGAGCCTGGGGCTGAATAGACAATGGTGTGGGTCAAGTGCCCTCAGATGCTCATTCCCAGTTCCCGGCAGAGTTTTCTAGTAGCTTCTTCCTCCTGATCCAGGCGGCTGTGGTGAGGATCAAGCAGCTGTCCCAGGCATGGTTTCCAGCTATACCTGTCCGTGCATGGGCAAAGGCGGGGTCTGTGAGAAGCTGAATATTCTGGGTACTACCCACAGGTACACTTTCCATAGAGATGGCCAGAAATCTCATCCCCCAGAGGTGGGGCATGAGAAGGAGACAGTCACTGTTGGAGTTGTCCAAGTGTGGGGTTGACATCTGGGTGACACTCAGAACTCTCCACACAGCCTGCACCCTAGAGTCTCATTTGGCTCTCTCTAGTCCTAGCCTTGGTGAGGAGTTAGCACCCCTTCTGCATGCAACACCGGCTCCCCACATTCTGGCACCCTGGAGAGCCCCAAGGGAAACTCCTTGTCCTGGCTAGGCACCTCCATTGTGTTTGGAGTTGCTGATAGAAGTAGATACTCCTCAGTGAATACAGGCATCAGAGGCCAGTGGCCTGAGTTTTCCTCAGACTCATATGGGGGGCCTCTGGAGGATTGGGGGCGTGGTCTAAGGGTGGGAGTGTATGTAAAGGCTGTGGACAGGGTTCTCTAGGTCTGGTGGGAGGCTGGATCCAAGAGAAAATGCCGACTCATCTCTGTTTCTGTGATCTTGTTCCTAAACTCCAGCTGAGTGGTTTGGAAAACAGGCTACATCAATTTTCATCACACATTCCCTTGCCTAGTATCCTGGGTCCATCTGCTGATGTCCCAGGGAACAGCTGTTATCTGTTCCTGTTCACATGGGGCAAACTGAGGCTCAGAGGGGCCAGGCCACTCACTCAACAGTCACATCATTCTGCAGTTAGAGAGACAAAGGCCAGGCAAGGAATCCAGTTCTGCTTCTCCATGCCCATGGGGAACCAAAGCCAGGGAGCTCAAGTGTATCCTGCAGGTCAACTGCAGGAAACCAACACCACAGCTTCTCTTTAATACCCAAACCCCTGTGTCACATAGCCCAGGTGACACTTAGCCAGCCCACCCTGGATTTCCAGATTTGTGACAAGCCCTTCCCCATTCCAGGTTGACAATATGTGGCCCAAACTCCCACCCTTCTTCAGCTCTAGCACCCCAGGTAGCTCTTTGATTGCAGCCAGTGCAGGGCGGTTCAGTTAGAGCCTGCTGTGGCTCCTCCTCAGCTAGAAGCTTTTCATCCTGTTCCCTGGTAGCCCCCAAGGTTACTCCTCACTTTGACAGAGAGCAGAGGACAAAGCCCAGACAGGTGGAAGCATGAAGGACCCACAGCTGGGGACACCTGTCCTGACCTTCCCAAACCCCAGGTCCCCCACCAGGCAGTCACAGAGTCTTTGAAACTGGAGCCTGTGCTTCTGCTCATTAAAAAAAGACGGGGATAAATCTTGACTCGGTGAGATGGATACATGAAGCACTTTGTTCTGTTCGCTGTGGCCAAGGCTCTATCAGCCTCGCAGCTCACACTCGAGTTACCTGTGCTGGGCAAGCATCTGCCATCAGCAGGCTCCAAGGATGCAGCAGCTAAAACACATTTGCAAGGAGGAGGCTGTGGGTCTGAAGAGATGCAAAGGAATACACGACTAAGCAGCCCTCAGGTCCAAGAGGAAATCACAATGCAAATAAGAAAATATTTTCAACTGAACAAAGATGAAAATTGGATCCTATCAAAACTTGTGGGATGTGGTGAGAATATTCCAAGGTGACGTGCTTCACCAGTAGGCAAGAAGTCAGGGATCCTGTGAGTTTGTACTCGCTTATACACAGTCTCTCTCTCTCTCTCTCTCTCTCTCTCTCTCTCTCTCTCTCTCTCTCTCTCTCTGTTTTAAACAACCTGAAGGGAAACTTAGCACTTTCTTCAATTAGGGACACAGGCAATGTAGTGTAATGGTCTTAGCAGTGCATGTTGCTAGTATTACACATATTGCTTTAGCCTGGCCTATCCACTTAGAATCAAAGCTATTTATTTCTCAACCACAGCCTCTCTACCTCTCAGCATGCACCTGGGCTTGCACCAGTACACACACACACACACACACACACACACACACACACACACACACACACACACACACACTGCAACAGTTTATGGCGGTTAAAAGAAGTCTCCAAATCTTCCAGGAAGGTGACACTGCAGAGTAATGTTCCCAACAGCATCCAGTAAAGGGGCCCTGCTCACCCAGATTCACACAACAGTCTATAAAGACCACTAATGGGTTCATATCAGGGTCTCACAAGCTACAGCTTGCACTGTAGCTGAGGATGACCTTGAACTTCTGATCTTCCTGCCTCCACTACCACCCAAGTGCTGGGATTATGGTGTGTGCGTACCGCCACCACACTGTGAAATGCTGTGGATGGAATCCCAGACCACGTGAGTGGTAGGCAAATACTCTACCAACTGAGTCACATCCCTAGACATGTCTTGCACTTCTTAATCCTTGTTGTATTTTGAAATAACATAAGATGCACAAGAAACAGCAATGACGGTGGAGAGAGGCTCCTTGATCCTTCTCCTGTTTAGCCAGCTTGTTTAACTGTGACATAACATTAAAACTGGACATCAGCATTAGAGAAAAGTGTGGGCTAGCTCTGTGAAGATTTTAAAAAATTCTTGTACAGATTGTACAATCACCATGACGAAGACACGGAGCCAGTGTTCCTGACCCCCTTCTTTGTGGTCCGTATTGTTCTACTTTCAAAACCTTGGCAATCGCTTCCCCGATCTTTATTTTTGTTATTTGGTATTTTAAAGAATGCTATGTTTGTTAACTTTGGAGCTTGGCTTTGTCCCCACTCTGACCTTGAGCTACATCCAGATGTCAGGTACTCTGTCATTCTTTCCTTCTTGTTCCTGGTGTGGACTCGCCAGGATGTTTAAATATTCTCAGATTGTAGAACATTTTGGTTGTTTCCAAATGTGGGCTGTGTTTTTGTTTGGACATGTTTCATTTCTCTGGTATAAGAGTCTGGGAGCGGAAGCAGAGAGTGTGTATGTGTCAGGGTGTGTTTAGTTGTAAAGGAGACTTCTCCAATGTTTTCCAGAGGATAGCATCATCTTACATCCCATTGGCATCTGGCTTCCTGCATCATTGCCAGCTCTCAGTATGGTCACTAACTGGGAGGGCGGTGCAGGGTCTCAGGTAGCACAGGTTGGCTTCAAAAGTATTATGTAGCCAAAGCTAGCCTCGAAATTCTGATCCTCCCACTTCTACCACCCTCGCTCTGGAGACCAGGATGGCCTCGAACTCTCAGAGATCCGCCTGCCTCTGCCTCCCGAGTGCTGGGATTAAATGCGTTCGCCACCAACCCCCGGCCGAACATTCTAATCTTATAGAACTGAAATTTTCTGCCCTTGAAACAACTCTGTAGGTCCTCCAACTTACCCTGACAACCTTCCTCCCCAAGCCTAAGAGTTTAACCACACTCGATACATTATAGGAGCAGAGCTTATTATCTTTTTGTGACTGGCTGCTGTCCATGTGTAAGGTCTTCAGGGTTCATTGATGTGGAAGCCTGTGTCAGAATTGTCTTCTGTTCTAACGCTGAACACTATCCTCTGTGCATACATCACATTTCATTTACCCACTTACCTGTCACCTGGTTTGAGCTGTTTTTCCCTTTTGCCATTGTAGACAACGTTTCTGGGGATGCAGGATGGTGAATATCTCTTTGAGACTTGATTTCAGTTCTTTTGGGTCAGAATTGGAGCTGCTGGGTCAGATGTCCCTATTATTTGTAATTATTCGAGGGATGTCTTGTTGCTTTCCACAGCACCTGTATCACTTCACATTCCCTCCAACAGTTCAAAAGGGTTGCAGCTTCTTCTTGTCCTTAGAACCCACCATCCTCTAGGACTTAATGCTATAATTATACTAAAGAGTGTGAAAAGATACAGTGTTGAGTTTTGAGAATTCTTTGTTAATCTCAGATACTATACCTTTATCAGATATCTGCTTTTATTTTTTCCCTTTCTGTAACTTGTCTTTATTCTGTGAACATGGTTCTTGTGTGTGTGTGTGTGTGTGTGTGTTTTAATTTAATTTAATTTTATTAGTTCAAATTAGGAACAAGCTTGCTTCACATGTCAATCCCTTCTCCCTCTCCCTCTCCTCCCCCCCCAACATCCCACCTGTCCCTAGCCACCCCCCTCCACTCCCCAGGCAGGGTAAGGCCCTCAAAAGGGGCTCCCCAAAGTCTACCACATCATCCTGGGCCAGGCCTAGGCCCTTCCTGAACATGGTTCTTTTTAGAACACATTTTATTATATGGTAAAGTTTTAAACTTTTGGCAAAGTTTGAAATTTTGGTGATGTTAATAATATTTCTCTTTTATGAGTCATGATTTTGATGTCATGCCCAAGAAGTCTTCACCAAGCATAGCTCAGAAGATTGCCTTTCTTGTTTCCTTGTAAATGTTTCCACAGTTTTGTGTTTTATATTTGAGTTGATGTATTGAATGGACTTTCATGTAAGGTATTAGAAGGCTATGGATAACAGCTGCTCCACCACCAACTGATAAATAGGCTAGGCTTCAGTATCATTCCTTGGCCATTGATAAAATGAATCGCACAGATAAGTTTTCAAATATTGAACCTGTCTCTCATTCCTAGAATAAACTTTGCTTGTTTAAGGTTTACAATGGCTTTTGTACATGGGTGCATACATGTTGAAGCTCTTCCTCTGGGTGCATACAATGGAGAGTCACCATGCACTTTTGCTAAACTTGTCTTTATGCCATTATATGAGATTGATTTCTGTCTCTGTCGTCTTCTTTGAGCATATTTCATCTGACATCGATCCAAAAGTCCCTGTCTTCTTTTGAGCGACATTCATATGACATTTTCCAGATTTGTTTACTTTGAACCTGCTTGTGTTATTATTTTTGAAATGAATTTCTTATGGACATCACATAGTTGGGCTATTACAATTTTTCTCTCAATTTTCATCTTTTGCTTGGTGTATTTAAACCATTTACATTTAGTGTAGTTGTCATTATGTTAGGGCTCAAGACTATCACTGTAGTTTATATTTTCTGCCTTACTGTTGCTTTATTATTTCAGTTTTGCTAAACATGTGGGGTTTTAAAGAATCAATTTGAGGGCTGGAGAGATGCTCACCCATGGGAATATGGTCAGCCTAAAAGGGTAACTATTAAAGGCATAATGAGAAGGTGTTTAGAATTAATTCTCTTCCATCCATTTGGTTCCTAGCAAGGTTAACATTACTTCAATGTTGAGCAGATAGTTGTCGACAGACATTTTTGCCTTCACACTTTTTCAATAGGGCTGTCATGGCTTTGTGCCAGGCTGTGGTTCTGACAGCTTCTCTGATCATCCTTGTCAGGCAAAGATGTAGGCACCCTTCGTTCTTGAATCCCCAGCTTTATTAATTTCTATTTGTCAGCACCGATACTCCTGAGTCCACTCTGATTTAGCCAGTTCTCACGAGTTCAGTGCTATTAGCACAATGGAAAGGGAAAAGCACATCTGATCTGTGTTTGGAAGCAGGAGTCGGCCACATCTTCTGAGACAATAGTGTGGAAAGATAACCACACAATCTTGCTGTCTATGCACTTAGGACCACTAGGGATTCTCTCTCCTAGGCAGTGCCAGCTCAGTAAAGAAGCAGCTTACCTGAGATCTCAGCACCCTGTAACCAGCCCCTATGCTTGTTATGACTAGTAATCATTAGCCTTATAGGTTATTAAGATTCACTTATTTTGGGCTGGAAAGATGGCTCAGTGGTTAAGAGCACTAACTGTTCTTCCAAAGGTCCTGAGTTCAATTCCCAGCAACCACATGGTGGCTCACAACCATCTGTAGTGAAATCTGGTGCCCTCTTCTGGCCTGCAGACATACATGCAGGCAGAACATTGTGTACATAATAAATAAATAAATCTTTAGAAAAAAAGATTCACTTATTTTACATGTTTGACTGTTTTGTCATATGCACATATGTGCATCACTTGTGTGCCTAATGCCCTCAGCAGCCAGAAGAGGATGCTGGGGCCCCTAGAACTGGAATTAAGGACAGTTGTGAGCTGCCAAGTGGGATCTGGGAACCAAACCCAGATCCTCAGGAAGAGCAGTAAGTGCTCTTAACTGCTGATGCGACTTTCCAGCCCAGCCTTTCAGAGTTTTGACAAGAGGGTGCTCAGCCTCGAACCAAGAAGCATGCTGCCTGAGCTGGTTGGTGCACTGTCTGGTTTTATCATCAAGGTAGACATGGAGCCCCTTCTGTCCTCAGGCATTCTCACTTAGGTCTGATGTGTCAGCCACCAGCTGTCCTTGCATAAAGCAAAAGAGAGGCACTGGCTTTCCAAGGAGCTTTTACTGGGTAAACGCACAAGTTCCTCCTCCCCCAGCAAAAAGTCACAGCTGCTGCAGAGAGAGAGGGGGAGGGAGAGAAAGAGAGAGAGAGAGAGAGAGAGAGAGAGAGAGAGAGAGAGAGAGAGGGAGAGAAAGAGAGAGAGAGAGAGAGAGTCACACGTGGAGGTGTGGAGGGGAGCAGGCTGTGGTTCTAGAAGCATCCTGTGCCTGCCCAAGGGCTGGGATGCCTCTCCC
Source organism: Cricetulus griseus (assembly GCF_003668045.3). Taxonomy (NCBI): domain Eukaryota; kingdom Metazoa; phylum Chordata; class Mammalia; order Rodentia; family Cricetidae; genus Cricetulus; species Cricetulus griseus. The sequence continues at coordinate 27,708,637 of NC_048595.1, read as the reverse complement.
GAGGGCATGCCTGCCAGGTTTCACCTCCATCTGTTCGCATTCTCCAGTTGGATCCATGGTATCCATAGGACTCATATTATCCTGTTGACATTTCCTTAGTTATTTTAGCATCGAGAAATTTGCATTTAATGTTTTACCATCGTAGCAAACTTCGGGAACAGAGCCCCATAAAATGCCCAGGATGCCAACATCTGCTCAGCCCCAGGATAGCTAGGCTCAGGCATGCTTTCTCTTTACTCTCCCAACTCATTCAAACAGGCCCTAGAGCTCGTTGAAAACTAACTGTTCATGGCTCAGTGTGGGCACCTTTCTCAGTGTAGCTGCATCTCTTTGTCCCTAAACACTCAGCCATTTCTACAGCTCAGTCCTTCATCTTTCATCCTCTGTCACCATTGACCTGAGTTTTTCCTACCAAGACAAATTTTCTTTTTTGAAAAATTATGGTAGAATACAGAAAGCCCAACATTTGCTGCCTTAACCATTATTAAGTGTAAGTTCTGGGACATTCAGTACACCCAGGTGGCTGGGGCTGTCACCACCTTCCATTCATCTTTGGGAGTAGAGCTGTACTCACCCCAAGCTTCTAGAAATGACCATCAGACCTTTTCTGAATCCTATGACAACTTGAGGTGTGTGCAAATGTAGCCACCCAGTACTGTGCTTTTGTGATTGGCTTGTGTCACTTGGTCTAATGCAGTTCTAGTAGGTTTCCAAGTTCATTTTCTTTAGTTTCGTGACAAAATGCGTAACAGAAGCAGCTGAAGGAAGGGCTGATTTTTGCTCCTAGTTTGAGGGGATATGGTCAGCTATGGAGAGGAAGGTGTGGCTGTTGGAGTGTGACATGGCTGGTCATATTGCTTCTGCAGTCAGGAGGTAGAGAGAGATGGATGCAGGTACTCAGTTCATTTTATTCAGTCTGAGTTCCCAGCCCACAGGACTTGGTGACTACACTTAAGGTGGATCTTCCCTCCTGAGGTAAGTCTCTTCAGAAAGAACCATCGAGATTTGTCTTCCAGGTGACTGCACATTCTGTCAAGTTGACAACGCAGTTTAATTATCCTGGTGACTATAACAAAGTCACCAGAGGCATGATCATGTTGATATAGAAAAGAGGTTTATTTAATTCAAGAGTTGTAGATGTTGAAAGCGTGAGATGGACAGCCACATTGGTCTAACCTCTGCTAAGGTTCTAGCAGGTGAGGGTGCCAACTGTGAGCAAGAGTGGGAGGAAAGGATCATGTCTGGAAACAGGAAGTGAGGACATCTCAGGATCTGAGAGTTGGATTGGCTCACAATCCTCTCTGAGGGTAGCTCCCCCACAGTCCTGAGGACTCCCAGCAGCCCCCACATCTCACAGAAGTGATTCAGACAGCTTTTGGTAATGCTGTACTAGGCACCAAGTGGCCAACCCCACACTCTTGTGTGATGCCCTCAAGCCATGTCTAAACAAATGCCCCCAAGGTTCACTGGTGTCACGTGTCAGTTTCCTTCTTTTAACAGAATTCTTTTTTAAGGGCTGAATAATATTCTATTGCATGTATATACAGAATGGCATTTACCAGTCTGACAGTGGGCCACCTGGTCTCTGGGACTACTGCTGTCTATTATGAATAGTGATGCTCTAATGTAAGCATGCAAACATCTCCTTGAGAGTCTTCTCTTAACTCTTCAGGGCATACTTCTAGTTTACATTCTATTTTCCATTTACTGAGAAGCCACAAGGCTAGCTGTAATTATTAGCACAACAAAGCCTACAGTCACCTGAGAAGAGTCTCAGTGGGGGATTGTCTACATTGGGTTGGTCTGTGAGCATGTCTATGAGGAATTGCCTTAGTGAAGATAATTGACATGGGAAGATCCAGCCCACTGTGGGCAGCACCATTCCCTAGGAAGGGGCTTCTGAGCCATATAAGAGAGGGGAAGCTGAGCTGAGCACAAGCATTTGAGTTAGCATGCAATCATTCACTTATCTCTGCTCTTGACTGTAAATACGATGTGACTGGCCATTTGAAATTCACGCCTTGACATCCCCACCATGGACTGTAACTTGAACTCACAAACTGAAACAAACCCTTTTCTCCCTTAGTTGCTTTTGGACAGGATATTTTATCACAGCAACAGAAACGAACTAGGTCAGTGCTATTGCCCATGGTGGCTGGCTACACTATGCCAATCCTCTCTGTGTTGTTCCAGCTTCAGTATGTTTGCTGCTGAGATGAGCACCCAAGGTGACTTACTCTCACAACAGAGGCTTCAGACACTTCCCAACTTTGCTAAGGTGTAATCAACAGATGGGACGCCATGTGTTTGCAGTTCGTGCCGTGACCTGTTCATATTAGAGATGTCTGCATTGTGACGTCATCACTGTAGTCAGGCTAATTAGCATATCTCCCGACCCACCTACCTTATTGTTCCTTCCCTTTCCTTGTTCCCCTCCCCCAAGAAAACTTATGCTGCCCTCTTAGCAGATTCCAAGTATCTCATATGTTATTGTTAAATGTAGTTTCCAGGTTGTGCTCGAGAGTTCCAGAACACTTTCACCTCATATAACTGACCTTAGCACCACCAGCCAGCATCCTCCCATGTCCTCCTTCCTCTAACCCCTGGTGGCTACTGCTCTATTTCATGCTTCCGTGGGTGTGATGGCTTCCTATCCCACAGGGTAAATTCCGTGCAGCGCTTTCCGTCTGCGTCTGGCTTATTTCACTCGGTGCGATAGCTTCCAACTAGGACTGCAATGAATCTGCTGATGGACATTTACGTTATTTTCATATCTCAGTTGTTATGCATGATGCCGCACCTGAGCATAGAGGAGCAGCAACCTCTGAGATCCTGACTTCATTTCCACAGATAAAAAAAACTGTTGGAGCTGATCAAGAAAGTCAATGCAGTTGTATGACACAAAGTCAACATAGGGAAACGACTGAGTTTTCTATACACCATTGGCGAATTGTCTAAAAAGGAGAAAGGAAGAAAATACTTAGGAATAAACTTGGCTGCATTGGTGAGAACAGATGTTCAACATCAGAATCATAAAATGACTTTGAACAGCCATCTTCAGCAGGAACAGTGAGGCCAGAGCTCCCGATGTGTTTTCAGCGTGTATTACAAACCTGCGGGAATATAAAATAAGCCTGACGTGGACACATGTGTACAGACCAATGGTTTGGAAAAGACAGCCTGAAAATAAGTTGATACATTACAGAGTGCCAGCAACACTTCAACAAACAGTGTTGGGGGAAATTGGGTGTCCACAGGCAGAAAAATGAGACTGGACAGCAGCTCACATTGCATACAGAGCACAGCTCAAAATGGACTAGAGAGTGAAATATAAAGACTGGAACCACAGAACTAGCAACACACACACACACACACACACACACACACACACACACACACACACACACACACACACACACACACACCGCGTGCGCGCGCACACGAGCTTGTGAGGTAGAAATGAAGTTAGGATCTCAGACGTAGCTGCATCTCTATGTTTACTGTAGCATTGTTCATAGTAGCCAGGGATTGAAGATAATAAACTGTCCATCAATAGACTAATGGATACAGATGGGAGACAAGTATCTAGCCTTAGATGGAAGATGTCATGATGAGTAAAATGAGCCAACTCTTGTCTCTTCCGTATTTCCTGATCCCATGATTTTTCTGTTTTAAAGACTCCAATACTTAGTAGAATGTTCATTTCTCAGTGCTCTTTAAGATTCCATAGACCTTGTGGAAATTAAAATAACAGATAATTAAGAAAATGGTTGGCTATGAATATGTGGAAAGCTTTTAGAAGGTATTTAATTTTGTCTTTGGCATCTTCCAATTTGTAACCTCCTGTGGTCCAATTGCAGTAGATTATACATACCTAAGATTTACTCTCTCCTCTTTGGTTTTTCTGTTTGCTGATGCAGTCCTCCCTAACAGTCCCTGATGGCTCTTTATATTTTTGTGGTGTTGCGTTGTAAAGCCTTGTTTTTTGATGTCTGATTTTATTTGGGCTCCCCCCCTAAATTAATGTGTTAGTGTCTTGTCACTGTGATAATACCTGAGAAAACAACTTACAGTGAAGAAAAGTTGATTTGGGTTCGTGGTTCAGAGCGGTCAGCTCTTGGCTGGCTTATTTCATTGCCGTGGGTCTGAGTTAAGGCTGAAAAACCGTGCTAGAAAGGCAGGACTGAGTAGGGGTGTTCCTGTCACAGAAGCCAGGAAGCAGAAACTGCTAGCAAAGGGCCAGGACAAGCTGCCCTTCAATGTCATACCCCAGAGACTCCTTCCAGCCAGGCCCCACCTTGGAAATTTTATCCCATATCTTGAAATAGCACCACCAGCAGAGACAAAGGCTCCCATCTCCAAACCAGTGGAGGGATTTCATATAAGAGCCACAGCAGTTAGCCTAGTTGAAGAGTTTGTTGTAGTTATTGGTGGTGATAGGCTTCTCAGTTTTGTTTAGTCTCTCTATTTTTTTTTTGTCTTGTTTTTTTGAGACAATTTGGTTTCTTTGTGAAATTGTTCTGGATGTCCTAGAACTCACTTTGTAGATAAGGCTGGCCTCAAGCTCACAGAGATCTGACTGCCTCTGCCTCCCGAGTGTTGGGATTAAAGGCTGCGCCACCACCACTTACCTGACTTGCTTAGTCTTAAAAAAACAAAACAAAAACAAAAACCCAACACTATTTATTTCTTTGGTAGTTTGTATATTTATAGTTTATTTCTGCCCTTATCCTTGTTATTTATTTCCTTCCTGTTTGCATTTGGTTTGTTCTTGCTTTTTCGATTTTTTGAGTTGTATCATTGGGCTATTCTTTTGAAATCTTCCTTCCCCCTATTTTTCTTCCCTCCTCTCTTCTTCCTCCCCCTTCCTCTTCTTCCCTCACCCACCCCTCCTTCTTTTCTTCCTCCTCCTATTCCCCTTCTTCCTCTCCTTTTTGATGTAAGCTCTTCTGTCTTAGTACTGCTTTTTCTGTATCTCATAGGATGTGGAATGTTGTACTTTTATTTGTCTGAAGAAAAATTTCAATTTCCTTTTGATTTCCTCATTGACCTATATGTCAGCCAAGAGAATGTTGTTTAATTTCCACATTTGTCTCTCTATTCTAACGTTTCTCATTGATTTCAAGTTTTATTACCTAGTGATCAAAAAATTTTCATGTTATTGTATTATTTATTTGATCTGCTGAGGCTAGTTTTTGTTCTAATATGCAGCCAGTCTATCTTGGGGAATGTTCCAGGTACTGGAGAGTTGACCATTTATTCTGCAACTATTGGATGAAAAGTGCTGTAGCTTTCTGTTACATCCTTTGGTCAACTGTATAATGTAGAGTTTCTTTGTTGTTTTTGGTGTGGGGGAGGTCTGGCTGATTTGTCCATTGGTGAAAGTATAGCATGAAAGTCCTCAACTATTTTATTAGAGTCTGTCTCTTCTTTTAGTCTATCTGCTGGGTGTTTTTATTTAAGTAATTGTGTGTTCCAGTCCTGGACACGGACACACACACACACACACACACACACACACACACACACACACACTATTCTTCCTGAATTAATCTTTTATCAGTGTACATTGATTTTGACCTTCTTTATCAGTTTTTTTCATTTTTTAAATTTGAATTAGAAACAAGATTGATTTACATGACGATCCCAGTTCCCTTCTCCCTCCCTTCCTCCCCTACCATCCCCCCAACTAAAACCCTACCTATCACACACCCTTTCTTCTATTCTTCACCTGACTCAACCTTTCTGCTCCCTCATGACCTCTGCATCCTTCCTCTTCTTCCCTTCTCACTCTCCTAGCTCCCTCCCCCCTCTTCCCATGCTCTCAATTTGCTCAGTGGATCGTGGCCCTTTCCCTTTCTCCAGGGGACAATGTTTGTCTCTTTTTAGGGTCCTCCTTGTTTACTAGTTTCTCTGGCAGTGTGTATTGTAGGCTGGTGATCCTTTACTCTATGTCTAAAATCCACATATGAGTGAATACATATCATGTTTGTCTTTTTGTGACTGGGTTACCTTGCTCAGAATGGTTTATTCGAGTTCCATCCATTTTCCTGCAAATTTCAAGATTCCATTGATTTTTTCCGCTAAGTAGTACTCCATTGTGTAAATGTACCACATTTTCTCTATCCATTCTTCAGTTTAGGGGCATCTAGGCTGCTTCCACTTTCTGGCTATTACAAATAGTGCTACGATGAACATCGTTGAACAGATGTCCTTACTGTATGAATGTGCTTCTTTGGGGTATATACCTAGGAGTGGAATTGCTGGATCTTGTGGTAGACTGATTCCCATTTTCTTGAGGAGTTGCCATACAGATTTCCAAAGTGGCTGTACAAGTTGGCACTCCCACTATCAGTGGAGAAGTGTTCCCCTTTCTCCACATCCTCTCCAGCATAAACTGTCATTGGTGTTTTTGATATTGGCCATTCTGACAGGAGTAAGATGGTATCTCAGAGTTGTTTTGATTTGCATTTCCCTGATGGCTAAGGATGTTGAACACTTTCTTATGTGTCTTTCAGCCATTTTAGATTCCTCTATTGAGAATTGTCTATTTAGTTCTGTACCCCACTTTTTAATTGGATTGTTTGGTGTTTTGGAGACTAGCTTCTTGAGTTCTTTGTATATTTTGGAGATCAGCCCTCTGTCAGATGTGGGGTTGGTGAATATCTTTTCCCAGTCTGTGGGCTGCTGTTTTGTCTTGCTGACTGTGTCCTTTGTCTTACAGAAGCTTCTCAGTTTCAGGAGGTCCCATTTATCAATTGTTGATCTCAGTGTTTGTGATACTGGTGTTATGTTCAGGAAGTGGTCTCCTGTCTTTGTCAGTTTTTAAAATTATGTTTTTGACTTAAAATATTTTCTGTCTATTTTGTCTGATGTAAATACTGATGCTCTGACTTACTTTGCTTTCTGTTTGCCAGTACTACATCTTTTCCCATACACATACTGTCCATGTGTCTATTCTGATGAACGGAGTTTCCTGTAGGCAGCATACCATTGGATCTTGTTTTATTCAGCCAGTTCATATCTTTTAATTAGTAATTTAATATATTTACATTAAAGGCTCTGGTTGCACAGTAAACACACTACTCTTGTAATAATTCATTTGGCTCTCAGTTCCTTCACTTATAAGTACTATACAAACACACATAACCCTCTCCAAACAATGTATCCAGCAGCCTGAGAACCCCTCGACACTTACATTGGTCTATCCTCATTCCCATCTTTGGATAATAGTATGAGTTCCCTTGCCCCTGGTAGCCGTAAAATTGAGACAATTTCTACTCAAGCATTTTTTCTATGTCTGGATATAAAGAATAGAATGTTCAAGACAGCCTGAACTGGTTTTTTGATGCAGGCAAGGTCTTTTAGGGAGAACCACTTATTTACCATCTTATGCCTATGCATTAATTAGGCATGTATATTATTAAAACCAGATTTATTATGGGGTAGGACCTGTGCAGTAGAGCAATAATTGTATAATGTGATCTATCAGTCAAAAAGAGAACCACCCAAACTATTCGTTGTGGAGATCAGAGGAAGCACAGTGTGTGAAGTCCTGAGTGGGTGTGTATTGTTGACATGAGCCAAGTAGTCAAAGACAAAAGCCTCCAACCAATGGGAACTTGGCATATCCTTCCCCCAGGATAGGTTCAGAGGGATGGCAAAGTCTTTCTCTGGCCTGAGTGCGAATGTTGTTAGTATGTGTAGAAATTGTTCATTGTAACATTTCCCTTTAACATATTTATAGCCCGAAGCCTGCTTCCTACATAGACTGACTACTCCTACTGAGATTAGTTAAACCTGTCTCCTTGACTTAGCTGTATGCCATAAACCCTGCCTCCCATTCAACTGTTTATAAGAAACATGCTGAGCTTCCTGGGACCTCCACTTTCTCTATCACAGTCTAGTCTTTTGGATCCTGGCTTTTCTGTGTGTCTCTGTGTCTGTCCTTCCTTTATTCCTTTGCTACCCAAGTCAGGTCAGTTCAAGCAGCTGTGCAGCAAGCACACTGTGGTGCTCCTCTGTAATGAGTCCCCGCTCATCTGAGACCCCATAAAAAAAAGACAGCCTGTGACCGACCATTGAGGTGTCAACAGTGGGGGAAAGGGGGCATAGTATTCTCCAAGCTACTTCCTGCTGAACTGGCACAATGAAAGCCTCGTGGGGTCCTGTGGGAAGAAAATGTTAGTGTAGTGAAAGTCCTGAGTGGGTTATATCCAGTCTGTGTCTGGTGGGAGATGCTTGATTGAAGGTCCAGGTTGAAGTCTTTATCTTGATTGAAGTTCTTGTGTTGACTGAAGTTCTGGCCAGAGTGACAGTTGAAACGAAGCAAGTTGGATCCAGTGTACTGGAAGAGGTGTGGCCCATTTTCTTTCTGGAGTGTCCAGAGATTGCTGTCAGGCAGTTCTTCATTGGCTGTGTGGGACTCAAACATAAATGCTAGCAGAGAAATTTTTACTTGTATATGTATGCATACCAGGAAAGGCAACAATGGGAGAATAACAATTATGAGGGAATGTATACCTTGAGAGAAAGAGCCAAGAAAAGACAAATGACAGTCCCCAATAATTTCTCCTATTCTGTATTACATCAATTGGCTTCTTGATATAATACAGAAACTCTGAAGTTCATTTTAACAATGTGTTTGGATTTAGAGGAGGAAAGCCAAATCCAACTCTAAAGCCAGCATTGATTTAATTGAATAGGGACTAGGAAGTAAAGAAAAATAAATGTAGATTATTTTTAGAGTTTTGTTTGATGGTTATAGCTACCTTCTCTTCTTTAAGTATCTACCCATGGAGATACTTTGACCTCTGGGGATGGGTTTTCCTGTGAAGATAAAACAAAACACTTCCCTTTCCTTTGGGAGGTTTCTATACAGTTTATGAGATGTACCTTGGTGGTTTACCTGTCATTTCTCCTCATTGGGAGATTTTTCTTTTTCAACTCGAATCTTGATCAACTTTGATGGTATCCAAAGTTTTTCTTCTCCCGTGGAAACAAATGCAAAACCCCTTCCCCAACATAACACATGTCCTGGTTTCCATACAGAGGTCAGTATATCTTTGAAGTATACTGGCTGATTCAGTTCAGCAGTTTTTTCTGTAGTCCGGTGTCTTTCTGCAGTTATTTGTCCCTTCTCATTAGCATTAAGAAAGTTTAGTGTTACTGATCCAGACACCAGGAGCATGGGTTTCAGTGAGGAAACCTTGGAAATCTACGGGACTTCCTGTAGTAGTTCAGTACTTATCCCAAGCATAGGTGTGGACTTTGGGAGCCCATTCCACATAGAGGAATACTCCCTGAGCCAAGACACATGGGGGTGGGCCAGGCCCTATCCCAAAAGATACGATAGACTCTGATGACTCCCTATGGAAGGCCTCACCATCCTGGGGGAGCAGAGAGGATGTGTGATAGGTAGGGTTTTAGTTGTGGGGGGGTGGTAGGGAAGGACAGGAAGGAGAAGGGAACTGGGATTGTCATATAAAAACAATCTTGTTTCTAATTCAAATAAAAAAATCTGGAGAAAAAAAGAAAGTTTAGTGTTAATACCACATTATGCAACCTATGTTTGGGGGTTTTGTTCCCTCAGCCTGTTTATGGAGCATTTCTTTTTAGATCTCTCTATAAGTCTCCGTGTGTTACTTGGGGCCCTAATGTGGTGGCAGATGGAACTTGGGGGGCTGGCAGAAAGATTTATCCTTACAAAATGGTGTCAGGACGAGGTTTTATGAACTTCCACATAAAAACTTCACAAAGGCGTAAAAAAGAATTTTAGAAGCAAAAGAACAGAGATAAACACGACTTCTTGGTAGCAGCATTTTCTTGGGTGGTCTCTGTTTGCCAGAGACAAGCAGAGACTTGAAGCTCCTTTAAGAGAGGCTTTCTGACTCAGCATAAGTGGAAAAAATCACAAGGCTCTTTTAGCAATGCTGTTTAGCAAATAAAAGACTTCGTGGACAGAAAAAGGTAAAGATTTACAGTAAAGACAGATTCAGATGAAGAAAAACCTCTAAAGGTTTACAGTGTGCTTAAAAATATATGTAGGCTTGTGAGAAAAAAAGAAACAGGATAAAGTGTTTAAAAAAACAAAGAAGAAGAAATAGAGTAGCTGGGTGTGGTGGCTCACACCTTTAATCCCAGCACTCCAGAAGCAGAGGCAGGCAGATTTCCACTCAGAAACCTGTCTCAGAAAAAAAAAAAGGAAAAAAAAGGAAGTAAAAGACATAGAATAATAAAATGCCACCTAAAGATGGAAAATACACAGAGTCTGGATATTGTATGCTATTGTGTTGTCTTTGAATTGTTTAATTGCTGGGGAAGGAGCAACAACTGCTAAAAGATATTTGATTATAAATGCTGCTGAATTAATCCAACTTGCATATTTTAAAAATGCTTTGACTTCTAAATTTAAATATAAGGATAGGTTACTTGGGAAAAGAGTCTTTGTTTTTCCACAGAAAATGAAAAGCTGTGGATTCCTTCCAGACTAATATGGTTTGATCAAGCAAGACCCCCTGAAGCAGTGGCCCAACTGATCCTACATCCAAAACAGCTGAGATGATGCAGTCATAGATGACTACAGCCAGTATTTCTGTGTTTTATCATGATCCCCATGGTATAGACATCACCCCAAACCAGCAGGAAGCAGTTTGGAATGAACAGCGCCCAAATTCCCAAATATTGTTTATAAATGTTTGTTTTCATTTAAATGGGGTTGGTTATAATGGTGATGATCACAGTCCATCTCTTTTTAAAGGAAAAAAGGGGAATAGGATCTAGAAATGGAAACTTTGCTTTGGTATAGATTTTCATTTATTGATACAACTTTAAGGTCAATTTTGTGATATGTATATTTCTACTCTTGTTTAGGTATTGTGTTATCCAGATCTTTTAAAGTGTAATGCATAATTAAATACAGATTGTATATAGTCAGGTATAATAGTCAAAACTTATAATTAGGTTAGTTAGGTTTTCTAGATATACAGAGATGTATTTGAGATGGATAGATATTCTTCAAACCTTTCAAAGACCTACAGAGTACATAGCATTTTAAATGGTTTAGTGTTTTTCATGACAGTGAGACGCAACTGCTCCTGGCACACCAATTATGTCAGAAAAGAGGATGGGCATTGAAGAAACTTGTTATGGAGTTTGCCTTCAACATGGCCAGATTAGCCATTTGGGCAAGAAACTGCTCTTGCCTGAACTGTTTGTTGCTGAACAGTCTTGAAGGGTTCCTGCTTCACTAAGAAGTCTGCCAGACACCCTGTGGCCTATAGGCTGAAGATGGATGCCCCAATGTCACAGAGTAACTTTGGGTGACTATCCAGGTATCAAGATGTCTCTGTTAGATCTAGAGTTTATATATTATCCTTCTGTGGTCTTTGATGGAGTTGAAGACAGATAGCTTTGGTTATAGTTTTCTTTAGTTATTGTAAAAGATAAGCTACATATAAGACTTTAGCCTCACAGAGATAAGATAGATAATAGAATATTTTCTTTAAATCTTGCTAAATGTTAATGAACTAAATATTGCAACTATGGTTCTTACTTGATAACTGTTTTGTTATATATTTTACTATGTTAATGTTAAAACCATTGTTTTTATTTAGACACAAAAGAGGAGATGATGGGGCAAGTCCTTCTGTGCATATGTTTGTCTTATTGGTTGATAAATAAAGTACTGTTGGCCAATAGGGAAGTAAGTTAGGTGGGACTAGGAGTCGAGGAGGATTCTGGGAAATGTAGTAAAGAGAAGTCTTGTGATCCAGGCAGGAAGTGACATAGCAGGCTGACTCAGCATATAAGCAGGGACAAGCAGGAAATCGTTTTCTTCCTCCTCCTCTCTTCTCTGGAGTCACCATGTGATCGCCGGCAAGAGAGGGTGTATATGGCCAGTGTCCTCAATAAGATAAGTTCTTATAAAATATATAGATTAGGAGTTATGGTCGATAATTAAGACTGAGCTAGCAGATAAGAAATCCTAGACATTGGCCAGCAGCATTGTACCTGATATTAATTTTTCTGTGTTATTTTGGCAGCAGTGCTCGGGCAGCTTGGAGAAAAGATTTATCATTACAGGGGTATGGTTCAGGTATCAGGCTCCATCTCCTGAGCCTGCTTCTCAGGGAAACAGGGACTGCAGAGGGCGTGGTATCACCCAAATGGGTATAGAGGTAGTCAAAAGAAGAAAAGAGCAGACACTGGCGGATGCTGCATTTTCAGCAGAAATTCTCCAAGTAATGGTAGAGAAGCAGCTGTGTGGGTAATAAATGCTGACTTGAGGAACCAAGACCCAATCCATGCTCACCATCAGTCAAAGTCAACACAGACCGTCAAGTGTGTTAATGATGAAGTAAGAGTTTCAGCACATAATTTACAAGCCTGTGGGCCAGATCCTTGGAAGACTGAGGCAGGAGGATTTTAAGTTTGAGGTCAACAGGGGCTACATGGTAAGACCCTGACTCAAAAACCAGAAAACAACAACAGAAACATGGCTACCCTCCAAGTGTCACCAAAAAAACCCAAACAAACAAACAAACAAAAAACAAACAAACAAAAAACCTCTAAGCTTTCATCAAAACAAAACAACAATGAACAGCATGAGAACAAGCCAGATGCAAACGCAAAGGCTGAACTTTGTTGGATGACAAAGATGGGGAGTCATGACTCTAAACAGCTCCCACTCAGGAAGCGTGCCCAGTCTCTGGCTGCTAGCACATCTCTCCCTCTCTCTGGAGAACATGGAAACAAGGCCTAGTTTGAGGAGTTGACAGGAAGACACATCAGGGCTTAAAATGTTTTCAAATTGGGACAGTCCGATTTCCCCCAGAGCACCAGTGCTGGCTTTGCACCAGCCACAGGCAATTGATCTCACAAAGGCAACCACAAAAAGTGTTGAAGGTGCCACCAAGAACTCTGCCCGACTCTCTCCTTTCCCTTGTGGGGTTGGGGGACACTGGGATACATTATCCTGTCTTTTGCCATGGACTGTCCCTCTGCCTCTGCTTCTTCTTTACTTTCCCAAGGCCACAAGGCCACCTACAGGCGCCCTCAAAGGCCTTTTCTTTAGTGCACATTACAAGTCTGATCCAAAACTTCCTGGCCGCCCAGCAGGGAAGCACAGTGTGAAAGAGCTGTTTCAGGGCTGCAAAGGCACAGACATAGGGTTTGCTTCTGGGAAGACCAGTGTGAAAGAACAGAGCATAAAGAGGGAGCCTGGTTTGGGTAGCACCGGCCCTCCCTGATGCTGGGTTTCAGGACAACCTCCAGTCAGCAAGGCAGAACCTGCTCCAGGCAGTTCAGGGCTGTTTTCAGAATCCATAACTCCCCGGGGAAGATTTCTGGAGTGGAAAAGTTGTCTGTAATTCGAGGGCAAATTACATCTGAATTCAAGACAGATCTTTTAATTAATTAATTGATTGATTGATTAACTAATTTCAAGACAGAATCTTGAGAGCCTCAGGTTTGCCTCGAGCTCCTCATGTAGCTGAAGATGACCTTGATCCTTCTGCCTTCAGACCTTGGAAGTACTGGGATTGCAGGCATATGCCACAATATCAGGCTTGTGAGCAGCCAGGATCGAACCCAGGGCTTTGTGTGCACTAAGCAAACACCCTGCCAACCAAGCTGCATCTCCAGCCCCAAGATGAATCTCTTAATATGGTTGGTTCCATAATCATAACGCCAAACTCTCCTTTGGGGTGATAAGGCATTGGGACATCTTATAAAGCATAGGCAGTGTGTCGCCTATAGGGAGACACCCTAGCCCCGCCCAATAGTCATGAGACAGGAGCCAGGTGGACCCCGGACTCGACCATAAGGGCGTGGTGAAGGAAATCAGGTGTGATGTAAGGGAGCTTTTTAAGGGCTGCACGGGAAGACCCTAGCCCTTTTCTTGCCGCGCTTGCTGGGTTCCTGTAATCTCGCTCTCGTCTGTGTCTTGCCCTGGTGTTTTCTTGATTAAAGAGACTTCACCATCCCGGATCACAGTTCATCTTTGAGCACATGCTTCAACCCTTATTCTTCAGTCACCACTTTGGGCTTCATGGGAAGCAGAATGGGAAGATAATGCCCATGATTCTCTTGCTGATCTCAGAGAAGACTGGGGTGACTGAGACTCTCCAGCCATGAAAACGGAGCCAAGCAGGCCCATAGCAGAGGGGATGCCTTGACAGCAGGCGGGATGCTGCAGCCCGAGACAGAGCCAACCTCCCACTGCAATCCAATCCCTTCCTGGTCCCCACAAACCTTCCATAAAGTTTTCTTAAATGTGACCATCTGGTCTTAGCTGTGCTTGGGGGAATTAGGATGGGACTTTTATGAGAGCAGAAATCACCCAGAGAAATGCAATGGAGATGCAGAACCTAGCTGCCAGAAGCTAGGTGGCTGCTTGAGTTTCACAGAAATGGACAGGGGTGGTTTCAGACATCCTTGGGGAGATAAATTGATGAAGGACCAGACTTCCTTTCAGACCATTTGGGGTCTTGGGCCATCATTCTCTAGATTTAAAGGAGATGATGGATTTTTGGAAGGCTGTAGCACTTAGACATACAGAAATCTTACTGGAAGATTCTCTTGTTCATTTATTTACAAGTGTGATTGTGTGTGCGTGTGTGTGTGTGTGTGTGTGTGTGTGTGTGTGTGTGTGTGTGTGTGCATCACAGGAGTGGGCAGGTGTATATGCACAGGCATTGACTTCATGTATCTTCTTTTACCACTCTCCACCTGCTCTTTTGAGGCAAGGTCTCTCTCACTTTTCCTTGGCTTGGTTGGAAGTCAGTAAGCCCGAGGGATCCTCCTGTCTCAGCCTCCACTGGAGCTGGGTTACAGGAGTGCCTTGGTCTGCCTGGATTGTTATGTGGGTGCTAATATTGGAATGCTGGTCCTCATGGTTAGGCAGCAAGCACCCTTAACCATTGAACCATTTCTAGTCCTATCATACATGGAAGGTTTTTTAGTAAAGTCCCTGTAACTGTTCCTGCTTGACCAAACACCTAATGGGAAGCAACTTAAGGGAAGAAGGTTTATTTTGGCTTAGTTTAAGGCGGGGTATAACTTGGAGGCAGAAACATGCAGTGGCCAGTCACTTTGTGTCCCTAGGAAGAAAGGAGGCAGCAAACCAGAAATGGCCCTGCCACCACAACAAACCTCAAGGACTGTCCCCAGAGACCCATTTCCTCCAGTGAGGCTTCAATTCCTAAAGGTCCTACAACCTTCCAAATCAATGCTACCTGCTGGGGGGACCCAGTGTTCAAACACATGAGCCCAGAGGTAACATTTCACTTTCAAACCATAACAACCAAAATGGATTCCAGGCACAGATTTTGTCTGTGCCAAAGCTGTGGTTGCAGCTAGGCACAATTGCTGAGGCAGTTCAGCACGAACGCTTCCCGCAAGCTTCTGCCTGGTCCCCACATTCAGGCACAATCCCTGGCTTGTCTCTCAACGTCTCACTGGTATCATACTCATGTCCTCCACCTCACACTGTCATCAACTATTCCTAGAAATCTCTGAAATAACAAAACTTGTGGAGGCCTTTTAAAAGGGAAATGAAGCAAACAAAAGCAGAAAGCAGGGAGCACAGAGAATTCTTGAATAGCAGCACTGCCTCCTCCTCATTTCTGCATGGATTTCACTTCCAGAAGAACATCAGTTTCCTTTTATGAAACTAGCCATGCCTTTGATGCCTACACTAGGATTTTATATTTTGAGTTAAAGGCACTCACTCCCCTACCAAGTGCAATAGTTAAACATTCCATTCCTGATAGAAATTTACACAAAAACAAGTCACACAAAAATTTCGATTCCCTTTCTATCATTAGGAAACAAGAAAACCACAGCTACCATACCTGATAAGAATTAGCTACCATACCACATTAGCAATCCCAACTCTTGGAAGTCTGAGATAGGAGGATCACTAGGTTGAAGCAACAATGACAAAGAGTTATACTCATGGAGCCAGATTTGTGTTTCCAGGTTCATTGGTGCAATCTTCCATTTTTACCTTTTATTAATTGACAGAGTGCTGACTTTGAAAGTGAGCTAGACTGTCAGGGAAATTGCCCAATCAACTGGAACTTGAAGAGGAAGGAGACCCATTCTGGTGTCTTGGAGCAGCTGAGCTCAGCTGTTCCACAAGTGCTTCCTCTCTTGGGCAGGAAGTTCCTAGGACTTGCCTTTGCCACAGTTAGCGAGCTCAGCATCCCCTGACTTACCCTCTCTCCAGCAGAACTTTGACCTGGTCCTCTCTTCTTCCGATCTTCCAATCCACAAGTGCCCAGGATTCTCTCTTTACATGTACATGCACAGACTCTTGTATGGAGGTCAGAGGCCAACATGCTGGAGTTGGCTCTCTTCCATCACATGGGTCGCGGGGATTGAACTCGGGTATTCAAGTTTGGCAGTAGGTTCCTTTTACTCACTGAGCCACCTCATTGTTCTCTGGATCTTTTTTTGTGGCCCCCAAATTGTAGCAGTCCTCCATCCAGGCATTCAGTGAGAGGCAGAAGAGCAGATGGTCTGAACACTGTCTTTGGAATCGGAGAGCTTGAGGCTAGCTCTTAACTCATCAAGTCACCTCTGAGTGACCCATGTGACTGCTTGTAACATGACCTGAAATTCAGGCTCAACACAGCCCTAGCTCATGGAGGGTGGGGGTGAGGGGTAGGTGGTGGATGGGAGGGGTAAGGGGTGGGATGGGTTGGCGGACTTAGGGATACAAGGGGTGCTATAGTTAAATGATAAGCTGAGTGTTCACTCAGTACAGTGCCCACCACAGTTTAGGCAGATGATGACATCATTTCCTCCCTGAAAGAAAGGAGGGCAGAAGTCCTTTAAGTCTAAAGAAAAAAAATCCATATCCATATATATAAAATTCAATGAATACTAACAATCTAACAATTGTTGAGCTGAGACCTTGATAGTTCTTATTTTAGTCTTGTCTCAGAGCAGAAACAGAATAAACTGAATTGTTAAAAACCATATTAACTCCTAGCTAATCAATAAGCAACAAAGGCATCATTTGAGCAGGCCTGAGTGAGGAGCAGGACAGATGCTTGTCCCTCAAATGAGGAGCTAGCCAGGATGGTGGCTTTGTGACTAACACCTTGTCACCACCCTCTGCCTTCTGCCCCACTCTGGCAGAATCATTAATCAATCGGAGCATCTCATTTTGTGAGCCTGGATTCTGTCTTATCACACTTTTCATTTCCTTTTTTATCCTCTGTGCTAAAGCGTTTTGAAGAAAACCGCAGACATTACGTTGTTACATATCAACAGAGCACATCTCCAAAAAACCCAGATGCTTTCTTATACAATAAGATTATCATACTTAACAAAAATTAACAGCAAGTTCCTTGTATTTCCTAATATCCCTTTCCTAAGTAAATATCCCCACTATTTCAAAATATTTAAGATTTTGCACAATACAGCTGGAGAGGCCCTCTGGGGACCAACAGGGTTTTAGGCAGAGTGACTTTTTAGATGGATGAGGCAGGAGTATCATGGCCGCCCTTTGGGGATTGGAAGGCAGGGGTGTCTCTGACCTCAGGTTGACTTTGTACCCTGAAGGCTGTTTCCTAGGTGGGGCATCCAATGTCTGACTTCTTAGGTCAGAATCCTAGTTCTCTGAGAGTACTTTCTTCTCTGGGGGACCCTCCTGCAACAGGACACTGGGCCTCTGGGGTTGTCCAGTGATAACCCAGCAGACAGCACACTATCTTGTCCCTTGTCCTATAGCAAGTAGCTTTAGGTGATACAAGAGAGGTGCCATGGGGCTAGTTTGCTAAGAAGACTGACCACAGGAGAGAGACCTCTTCCCGACCAGGCTATACCAGGTCATCCAATCCCTCTGCAGCCCAAGAAAGAGGTCTCCTGTGTGCTTTGGAACCAACAGCCACTGTGCTAGCAGGGACGGGCATAGATTTTCCATTTCCTGTGCATGTCTGTGAGGAGATTGAAGGCTCAATTTCAGGATGCCGGGGCCTGCACAAAGGCTGTGATGATGGCTATTGTCTGCAAAATGGTTCATTGTGGAGATGGGGTGAGGGGAAGGGAATTAAGGCAAGAGTCTTCGATCAATGACTGTTGATTCTTTCTTCAGGAGCTGAGATTGTGTTCTGGCAGACAAAGTGCTTTAGTGCGGGCACTCTGAAGTCCAGAGATGAGATGGGAGATGTCCTGGGGGAGCAGTTGAGAATTTGGACTGAGACTCCATGGCACTCGGGGGGTCTTGCTCTCCAGCTGACAGGAGAGCAAGGGCTTAGGAGTCAGGGCAGCATTGGGAGCAGGCAAACCAGCGTGGGATTACAGGGCATCTAAGAGATCCTGGAATAGTAACAGCAAGCAGAGGGTTTTACTCTGACCCCATGGTCTTCATGACATTCCTTACCTAGCTGGGGACGGTGGACTTTGTCTTTCCTGGTTCTCTCTCTCCATTTTGTTTTCTTTTCCTCTTCCTTTCCCCCTCTTTCATTTTCCCGTTCATCCATTCATTCTATCAAGCATTTATTCAGCAATCAGTGATTACACTGTATCCAGGGCGTAGGCTAAGATATCAAGAGGACCCAGTGTGGGAAAGATGCAAAGCTGTGAGTGTAAAGATAATACAGTGGTTTCAAACCCCACCTGTCCTCTGTGAAGGAAGTGGAAGTGCCGAGACAGGAAGTCAGCTTTCGTTTCCTTCTTGTGTTACCTACAGTTAGACTTTTCCATCACATTCCTCCCCCATATCCTTCATGGTTGTAGTTGTTTCTGGTCATCTATGGGGGTTCATTCCAAGACAACCCTAGGCAAACTGCCAGTGGTGAACCTATGGTTTTTTTTCTGTGTATGCATACTTATGATATAAAGTTTGACATAATTAGATAAAACAAGATTGATAGCAATTGGCCATAGACTAGTATAATAATATACTATAATGCAAGTTATGGCAATGGAGACGTAGCTCAGTGGTAGAGCACTTGCCTAACATACATAAGGTCCTGAGTTCAAGTCTCAGCCCTGGAAAAGGAAAACAAAAAGAGGTGTTCATAGGGTTGGGGAAATGGCTCAGTTGGTGAAATGCTTGCTGCACAGGCATGAGGACCTGATTTTGGATACCCAGAAACCAAGTTAAAAAGCTGAACATGTTGACATTTGGTGAACTCCTGAATTTCTGGTCCTGTGAAGATAGAGACAGGAGGACCCTTAGGGTTTTCTGGCCAGCTATTCTAGCCGGATGGATATCATAGCATAGGGAAGCAATTAAGGAAGATACCCAACACTGACTTCTGCCTTCCACACGCAGACACACATATGTACATGTGCAAACGCACAGACAGACATACACAGGCTATATGAACATTGACTGTCTTTCAAAACTGTCTTGTTATACTGTGTCCACCTTTCCCCTGGTGTTGGTGTGAGGTGACACAATGCCTGTATGATGAGATAGAGGGACGTGAGAGACGTAGGCTTGTGTCAAGTCGATTCCTGAAGGCTCATGTGAGCACAGGCTCTGTGATCCTGGCTTGATAGCCTGTGAGCTGATAGCCAAGGAGGTAGCTATGACTAAGGCGGTAGTGTGTATAGCATAGATAAGGAAGGAATGAAGGATGACTCACATTCGGGGTGGGATGGAACAGGACAGCAAGAGATATCATAACTATACCAGGAATTTAGAACTTATCAGGTGCTCATTTCTGTAAATTTCCACTAATACTTTCAGGATGTGGTTTTGACTGTGGGAAGTTTAAATTGAGAAGAGTGAACCTGCAGACATGGAAGGCTACTGCACTCAGCTCTCCCCAGTGACCAGAGCTGCCTTATGCCCCAGCTGCTGGACATGTCCTTGGCTTTGCGCAGGAAGGACTGAGATTCTAGCTTAAGCCTCTGGAACTTTGAGTCAAGACTTCCTGGTAACTAATTAGGCTTTGACCTTGAGCTCCAGACCTGCTCCTGAGGTTGTTTTTGCACAAATACACACTAATTTTCATTGTGTCATAACTTACACACAGTGAGACACCCTGGTCCTGTTCTGTCATTTTTTGTTTATCTTGTAAAACTCAGAACTGGATTGATACTTATGGTCATTATTCTGGCTTGATTACCTCTTGTCATTTGAAAGGTCTCTACTTAGTTTGAATAGTTACCTTGTGTTACATTTACTGTGTTTCATATTATTGTGGCCACTTTGGCTTTGAATTTATGTTCTCTTGGTAATCCTTTTCACCTTCCTGTGTTCTTATGAAGACATCATTGTATATCACTTTTTGTTTTTAGGAATTCCTATCTTCTCATTGGAATTTTTGGCTCATTTACATTTAGTGTGATTGTTAATTTGGTTAATTTTAAATGTATGATTTTGCTATATTGTGGAATATTACTTTAACTATGTAAAGATGCATTACATTCATTTATGTTGAGGAATAATACTTTATGTAAAAGTGTGTTGCTTTTGTTTATGCTTCATTTGTTTAATTATGTAAAGATGTGCTGTTGTTTTACCTTGCCTGCCTAAGGTACTTGATTCATCTAATAAAAAGCTGAATGGCCAGTAGCTAGGCAGTAGAGGGATAGGTGGAGCTGGTGGGAAGAGAGAACTAGTAGGAGGGGGATCTAGGCTCAAGAGAGAAGAGAACAAGGGAGAAAGAGAGGGAGATGCCCGTGGCCAGCCAGCCAGGTAGCTGCCAACTAGCCAGCCAGATGTGAGACATAGGGAAGTAGGACTTACAGAATGAAAGAAAGGTAAAATGTTAGAGGCAAAACATAGACGAAGAGAAACAGATTAAATTAAATTGTAAGAGCTAGGCGGACAATAAGATAAGCCTGATTATTCCTAATAATAAGTCTCCATGTCATGACTTGGGAACTGGCTGGTGGCCTAAGAGAAAGCTGCACTAGATAATGCCTATGTTGACTTCTCATTACTTTTTTGTTTTCTTCCCTACTTTTCTGCCTTCTTTGAACTGTTGAAAAATTTTAATATTTTAGTTTTATATGGTATCAGGAATGGAACCAGAGCTTCACAGATGCCAGGTAAGTGCCCTGTGAACTGAACCATTCTCCCAGCCAATATTCTAGCTTACTCATCTACTAGCTTTTAAGAAATGCATATGTTTCTATTAAACTAATTGTTTTAGGAACTTCTATGAGTATTTTAATTAATTAATTTATAGACAGGATCCTCTTATGTAACTCAGGGGGGCTTCAAACTTGGAATTTCTCTGCCTCAGAATCCTGAGTGTGAGGATTATAGACGTGCTTCATGATGTCTAAAGCAAAAAAAAAGTCTCTCTCTCTCTCTCTCTCTCTCTCTCTCTCTCTCTCGGTGTGTGTGTGTGTGTGTGTGTGTGTGTGTGTGTGTGTGTGTGTGCAGGTAAGTTGGTGTGAATGTGGGCACGTGCATCCATGCTGTGCATGTAGAGGTCAGAGACAACCTTGAGTCCTGGTGCTTGCCTTCCACGGTTTGTGAAGGGTCTCTTGATGTGCGTGCCAGGTTAGCCTGCCCACAAACTGCAGGTGATCCCACATCTCTGCTTCCCATTCCTCTGTAGGAGTGCAGGGATCGAGTATGTGCTGTGTTGTGTCCAGCTCTATGTGAGTTCTGGGGATCTGAACTCAGATCCTCAGGCTTATGAGGCAATCACGCTTCTCCCATTAGCATGTCTGCCTGCTGACCACACGTGTTCTTAAATTGTCAAAGCTTTGATACATACTACTTCACTCCACATACAATGTAAGAATCTTTCTTTACTGAATTCTATTCTCTTTATTTTACTTTGTCACTTATTTTACTTTTCACACTTAACTCCTGCTAGTCAATATTACTTTTGTTTTAAATATAATAATAAACTTTACTTAAAATGAATGAATAATTAAGGGCTGGGGAGATGGCTCAGGGAGTAAAGAACTTTCTGTGCAAGAATGAAGGCCTGAGTTTGATCCCCAGCATCCAAGTAAAACACAGGCATGTGGCACGCATCTGAGACCCTAGTGCTCAGAGGACACAGGAGAATTCCTAGTGCTTGCTGGCCAGCAAACTCCAGGTTAGTTAGAGATTCGATAAAAAAATTCATCATTAATAGAGGAAGACATTTGACCTTACTCTGTGAGCTCTACATGCACACACCCAGGCAAACAACATCCATGTATGTGCATACACTATACACATACGTGTTTCCTGAAAATAATAAATAAATGAGTAGGAAAATATTTTTCTTTCTCTCATTCAGACTCCATTTTTGTTGTTTCTCTTCTTGACAGGGATCTCTGCTCCATCTAGTGTTGCTTCAGTGGTCTGAAGAGTTTCCTGTAACATCTCACAGTTCACAACTGTGGATGATCAATTCCAATTCTAAATTTCCCCATTTGCCTTCACTTTTAAATTATTTTTGAGCACAGGCATTCAGAGTGATGGGGGAATTCCCTTTACTTCTAAGACCCTCACTATCTCCTGACCACCATTGTGTCATGGTAAGTTGGGTGACATTCTACCCTCTTGTCTTCACTTTCCATCTGTATGAATTTTAGGGTTTTTTTTTTTTTAAGGATTTTTCTGTTTATCTTTGCTTTCTTTCCCCCCTCTGGAGATTTTATTATTATATGGGTGTGTGAGGGAGCTTATTTACATTTAAGTTAAAACTTAACTTTGTTAAGTTTTTTGAGTTAACACTGTTATCACATTTTAAATATTTATTCGTCTTGCAAATGAAAGAAATTAGCCTTTTAAGGGGTGGCTTTAGGCTCACAACAAAATCAGGCGGAAAATGTAGAGTTCCTAGATATTCCACTCCCCCCCACACACACACTTCCCCACTGTCGCCATCCTGCATCCATGTGGTGTATTTATTGCAACTGACAAACCAACACTGACAATTTGTTATCACCCAAAGCGCACATCTTATTTTAAGGTGCACTCTTGGTGCCATACAATCTGTGAATTTTGACAAATGCATGGTGACCCACGTCCAGCACCACAGGAATAAAGAATGGCCTTCCTGCCCTAAGAATCCTCCCAGCTGTGTTTCTGTCTATCTTTTTTCTTTCATTTTAGCCAACCTCTGATATTTTCATAAACTCCATAGTTTTGTTTTGTTTTTCCTAGAATGCTGTGTAGCTAGAATAACAAAGGATGTCTTTTCTCCAGACTTACCTCTTTCACTCAGTAATACATCTTTTGGGCTTTTCCATGTTATCTCATGGTTTGACTTCATACTTCCGTTCAGTTATGAATAATATTCCATTGAGTGGATGTGTCACAGTGTTTACTTAATTTACCCACTGAAGGCCATCTTGTTTGTATCCAAGGTTTGGTGATTATGAATCATGTTGTAATAAACATTCCCAGGCAGGTTTGGGTGGACACAAACCTGTTACTTGTTTGGGTTACTCATTTGGGTGTTACTCATTTGGGTAAATACTAAGAAATTCAATGAGTAGATTATGTGAGTGCACATTTAGTATTGTAAGAAACTGCAAAACTGCTTCCCAAGCAACTGTGTTGTGTGCAGATTCACAGTGTGTTAAATTTACTGTTGTTCTACGTCCTTGTTAGCCTTTGGGATTGTCAGGTGTTTGAATTTAGGTCATTCTTTTAAAAAATATTTTCACTCACCGATAGTAAATGAGTATCTTTTAACCATGCAATGTGATGTTTTGATCATTTTGATAAGCTCAGGTCAGTTTTTTGGCTTGGTTGGCCATTCTAATATGTATAGAGTTTTAAGTTGCAATTGCCTACTGCTGTGTGTCTTCAATGGTGACTTTCCACCTGCATGCCATCTGCATATATCTGCATATCATTTGCATGTCATCTTTGGTGAGGTGACCACTGAGTACTTTGGATTTTTAATTGGGTAGCTTCATCTTGAGGCATTTTAAGGGCTCTTTGCATACTTTAAGCAATACTCTTTTATCAGATAAGTCTTTTACAAACAGAAGTCATGGTCTGTGGCTTGCCTGTCCATTGTTTTGATTGTAGGGGACAGTAAGCCATGCCTGTTAGAGGCAGGCGTGGTCAGGTACACCTGTAGCCAGCCTCTAACAGGAGTGGCTTACTGTCCCCTACATTTGATAGTTATTAGGTATTCAAGAAAACTTTCTGCTCCCATCTTTTTTGTGGCTTTCAATTCTATTCATGCTATAAGCTTTGGTATTTCTCTCATGTTCTTCAGTTGTCTTGGTTTCAAGGGCTCTATTTTCCAACTCGCTAAACTTTTCTTTTAGCATCCTGTTGTTTAGCATTAGAATTTTCTGTTTAAGAATTGTGTTTCCATTTATCTCTCCTGCCTGATTCTTTTTTATACTTTCCATCCCCCGCTCCCCGCTTGATTCGTTCCCTGCATACACTTTCTTCTTTAAGTCTTCCGGCATATTTCCGAGGGTGCTTGGAAGTCCTTTACTTTCAAGTTCTTTTTGCCTCAGCCTCCTGAGAGCTGGGATTATAAACATTTAGTATTACACTGACATGATTTGTATTTCTTTTTTAAAAAAATCTTTAAAAATTATATATGTTAGAGTTGTGGATACAGCCCTGGGATTAGATTTCTGCTGACTTATTGTGAAGAGGACTTAATTCTCTAGGCAGTAATTTATTAGTGAGTCAGCTTGGTTCTGTCATGTGGTAGTTTGGGTTTTATAGGTGGGTGCAGAAGGGTCCTCTCCTGAAATCTCTGCTGAATGTTGGGTGTTTGGTAAGATCTCCCCTTTCTTGTGGTTTCACCACCATCCAGAACTGTGTGACCTCCAATGCAGCAGCCTGGCTCACACATCAGACACTGTCTTTGAAGCAAACCAGTTTCACCCATGCATGACTAAACATCACATTGAGCAGACCCCAGTGCTCCAATCATCTTCCAATCCTGCTGAAGCCCACATCGGAGACCCCCGCTGTCCCAGGAGCCAGTCTCTGTTTTCTTCTCTGGTGAGACCTCTGTTGTCTACCTGGTCACATTCTGTGCTGAACTTTGGGAAGTGACCTCATGCAGAAAAATGGGGTGAGTGTCAAACCTCCCATTTTGCTGGAGTTCCTTGTCCTACCAGGTCCTGCTGCTTCAGCCCCAAATGAACACACAGAGACATATACTAATTTATAAACTGTTGGCCAATGGCTAGGGCTTCTTATTGGTTAGCTCTCTCTCTTAATTACTAACCCATTTCCATTAATCTAAGTATTTCCATGTGTTCTTATCTTACCAGCGAAGGGTCAGGACTGCTTACTCTTTCCTTGGTTACATGGTGTCTTCTTGAGGTCTCTCTCTGCCTACCTTTCCCAGAATTCTCCTTGTCTCCTAGTCCCACCTATCTTCCTGCCTCTACTGGCCAAACTGTGTTTTATTCATCAACCAATCAGAGAAAGATATATACAGAAGGCCATCCCCCACCACTCCCGAGTTTTCCTTTTGCAAGGGCTACAGATTTGTCAACCCAAGGGTTTCAATGAGCCATGAAATCTTTCATCTCCATGCAGCTCTTATGGCTTTCCTTCCTGGGCTGTCCTGCATCCTCACCTCTGGGCTGTCCTGCATGCACCCCTCTGGGCTATCCTGCATTCTCTTACTCCTGGGGTGTCCTGCAACCACACCCCTGGGCTGTCCTGCATCCATACCCCTGGGCTGTCCTGCATCCACATTCCCAGGGGTCAGGATATAGAGACAAACAGGGGTCATTGGGAGAAAGGGAACCCAGGGAAGGCATTAGGGTACTGTAGGCTACATTTTGTTTATAACACCCCAGTGGAGCCCCAGATAGGGAGGCAGCTGTGTGTTATTGAGCTCTGTGAAGAGGCAGGAGGGAGGGGCAGCTGGGGAGTGCAATTAGCTGACGGTTTGAGACTGATGAAGTGGATAATGAGAGGTGCTAGGGCGGGTTTTCATGCTAAAAAGAGAAGAAAAAAAACAGAGACAGACAGACTGTTACTTATTACCTGCTCACGTCTGGCCTACTGGAGCCTATACCCCACCAAGAGACCAAGGGTCAGAGAAGGCCTTGCCTGGGCCAGTGCCTCCTTTCAAGTTATACACCTGGGTGAGTTTCTTCTTTAGTCTTAGCATCATCCACATTCAAATGGTCCAGGCCCCAGCCAAGCATCCTTTTGTATTTTATCTCATTCAGTTGTCCTGAAGCAATGCCATGGTATCAGTTTGACTATAGTCCATTTTACAGACAGGCAGACTGGGTGCAGGGAGGAAAAGGACCTATCCTGGGAGTCACTGTTGGCAAGTGATAAAGCCAAGCCTCTTCACCTTGTTCTTGGTCTTACAGTGCAAGTGAACTTAGCTTGTAGCTCAGCCATGTAAGGGGGAGTCTGCAAACTCTGAGCCAGGTACACCCCCATTTCTTTAGCCTTGTTCTGATTATCAATCATTCCTAACAACACCTGTGAGTAAGGTACCTCCTTCACCCTCCTTTCACATGTGAGG
Organism: Cricetulus griseus; assembly: GCF_003668045.3. Lineage (NCBI taxonomy): Eukaryota > Metazoa > Chordata > Mammalia > Rodentia > Cricetidae > Cricetulus > Cricetulus griseus. The sequence continues at coordinate 27,682,232 of NC_048595.1, read as the reverse complement.
GAGCAATAGCAGAGTGTGCACAGATTCTGAACTAAGAGCCTCACCTTCTGTGTGGTAGAACAGCATAAAAATGGATCAAACCTTTCTACAGGGGTGGGAGAGCTAACTCAACAGATCAGAGCGCTGGCTTCACAATCATGAGGCCTGGAGTTCAGATCTGAACTGGACATTCCCCACCAATGCCTGTAACTTCAGTGCCTTGCTAGTGGGGTGGAGACAGAAGGACCCACGGGACTTACTGGCTTCTAGCCTGGCTGAGACACAGGCCTCAGGTTCAAGAAGAGACCCTGCATCAGAGGAGCAGTGGAAGATGATGAGAGAGGACCCCTGACGCCCTCTTCTGGTCTCCACATGCAGGCACAGGCATGTCCATCTGTGCACACGCAATCCACCTACTTACTCAGACAGACACACGCATATAAATAAATCAGTTCTTAAGCCTGCATACAGCAATTTCACATTGTGTTGGGGGTTATTCTGGCGCCTGAAGATAAAGCAATGAATTAAATGATGAAAAATCTGTCTGTGCCAAGCTTATGTCTTAGTGAGTGGCCAGCTGATAATGAACCAATGAGGAGACGGAGGGCATCGGCACAGAGGGAGATCAATCAGGCAGGCAAGTGGGAGAGGAGGACATGAAACGCAAGTTGGAATTGGAGACATGATTCACTGAGGTTGTGACCTTTGAGGCAAACCCTACAGGGTTCCTGGATGTTTCATTGAAGAGCATGGCCGATGCAAAGACTCAGAGACCCTGGGCTGCAAGGTGCTCAAGGAAGGTGGCAAGGGGTAGTGCTTCTCCTGGGGCTAAGCAGGAGGTTGCTCTTTGTGGTGTAGGTGCCCTGAGACCTAGCAGGATGATCGGGGAGAGAGGAGAGCTGTGTGGCTAGAACAATGGTAGCCGGGATGTGGGCACATTTTTGGTCATCATTCTGTTTTGGTTCTAACCGAGTAGGAATGAGGGGTTGGCACGTTGAGAAAACAAGCAGCTTTCCCCACAGATCCTCTGCCTAGTGTCAGCAGTGAGACAGGCAGGCCAACCAGCTGGAGTTGGAGCTGATGGTGGCCTTGGGCCAGGTTGGTAGCAGTAGTGGTGTGAAGAAGAGATGGGATCCAGATACTAGTTTGAAAGTTAATAGATTAGATGTTGAGTGAGAAAGAGAAACGTGTCCAGGTTGACTTCAGTGCTGGGTGCCAATCTCCTAAGAGGATGGAGCTGCTTTTGTTGGTCTAAGGAGCAGGCTTCTGGGAAAGAGGAGGCAGGCTGTGTAGAAGCTGTCTGCTGACCCGTGAGATGTACCTGTGAGGACAGAGCCCGGGCTCTGGGGCACTAGAAGTTAGGAGAGCCATGTGGGAGTGAAGTGAGAACCCACAAAAGTATAATAACCAATTTATTAAGGGGTACAATGAAAAGGCAAACACACAGATATAGACCAAAGCAGATGCTAGGGGTTGGTTATAAGTCATAATAGGGTTGGGGTTGGGATAATGAAGATTAGACTTAGGAATCTCATTTGGTGTAGAAAAAGGGAATAGATAGGATAGGATAATAAGGTAGATTAGTGTATCTGCAGGTAGACTATTTTAGCAACTATTAGATTTTTAGACAATTTGCATTGGTATAGATTCTTGTATATTGATACATATGTAAAATTCTTTTTGTATTCCTGTCTAAGATAATATGTATATTGATACAAATTCAAAACTGTATTTGTCTTATTATTTATGTTCCTATTACTGTTTACAATATTTTTGTACACAAATACAAAATTACTTTGTCATACTGTGTATATGTTTCTGCTTCTGCTTAAGATATTTTGTATATTGACACAAATTAAGGATTTTTTTGCCATATTGCACTATACAGTTCTACCTCTGATCAAGATATTTTTTATATATTGTTACAATTTTGGGGTCATTGTCCTCATGCTGCATATCTATTTAAAGATTGTTTATTTTTATAAAGTGAAGCTTTAGTCTTTAAGCTGAATCAGTTACTAAGAATTACAGGTTAATAGTCGCCCATGTTTTTCTAGGTATACAAAGATATATTTCAGATACATAGGTAATCTTCAAACACTTCAAAGACCTACAGAATACGGTGTTTAAATGTTTTAGAATTCTGTTGATGTGAGACACAACTGCTCCTGGCAGCACCAATCTACTCCCGAGGCAATGATGGGCACTGAAGATACTTCATATGGAGCTTATTTTCCTCTTGGCAAAACTGGCTTATCCGCAAAGAACTGCCCTCACCTTGACTGCTGACAGTAAGCATTCTGTCCAATGGGGACAAGCAGGATACAAGGAAAAGTGACTGTTGAACCTTGCCAAGATAAGGTAGGACAGTCTTTTGAATTTTCCTGCTTCTGAAAATGGTCTGTCAGATATTCTAGGCCTATAGCCAAAGTTGATTGTACCATGTTGGGTGCCAGATAAAGCGAGAACCCACAAAAGTATAATAACCAATTCATTAAGGTGGGCAATGAAAAGACAAACTCAGATACAGAGAAAAGCAGATGCTGCCTCTGACCCTGGTCTCCAACCAGGTCAAGCACCAGCAAGAGCAAGAGAGTGAGTGTGCTTCCCCTCCAGCTTATCAGTTGTCACATAGCAGACAAGACCACACCCTAGAGGTTGCCACTCCAAGGCTATTGGTGGACTGAGTTCCCACAACACGGGAGGGGCTAGGTCTGTGGCTCTTTCTCTGGCTAAGAAGACTGCTTAGTTCAGACAGGAAGCTGACTACATTGGACGAGGGCTGAGAGCTGACTCCCGGGTAGCTCAGGCTGGAACCTCGATACTCTCCTACTTGCCCAAGGTTTGCCTTCTTTTGGATCTCTGACACTCTGATACCCCAAGCCATGGATGAAATGATTCCAAGTCCTGAAGCATCCCTCCAGCCCCCTCTCAGCCCAGGGCAGACAGTCTGATGTGGCTGAAAGATCTTATTGCAGACATATACTAAGAGGAAATACTCCTTACCCTTCTTGTGCTTTGGGGTTGGCATGTGCCTCTCCGGACTTTGCTCCCCATCTGTTTAGTGGGGAACAACTGTTTAGTGGGGAGAGTTTGGCCATAAGGCTTAAGAGAGGAAATGCCCACTATGGGTCAGGGCAGTAGACAAGGGGGTCACTTTCTAACCAGGCCCAGCAAGGTTAAGCACAAGGTACCTTCCTCTTCTCCCATGTTTCCTGTTTCTCTCCACTCTTCAGAATCCTACATGACAAATGAGAGGTTCCCCTGAGAGATTTCCCTGTTTCCCTGGCACCCATCAATTAGCATCTTGATGGGGAACAGTGTATAGAGAAGTACCGGGCAGGACCTAAGTTTCCATCTTGCCTCTGCCTGAGCATTAGAACCTGCAGGATAGAATCTTGACACTTAGATATTGCAAGAATGAAATAAGGTGTTTCCAGGAATGGATTTGGTACAGTGGGCTTCAATCAATATTACAGTGTGCACTTGAAAGCCATCCTACAGCTTTGCCCAAAACATGTCCACCTAGAGTTTATCTGGACCAGAGGCCAGCAAACGTTTGCTCTAGAGGTCTGGGGGTTAAATATTATAGCCTCTGTGTGTGGGGGGGGTCAGAGTCTCCATCATAGCCACACATCTCTGCTTTCTAAACAGGCGAGGCTGTGTTCCAGTCTCACTCACTAAGTCAGGCCATAGCTGGATTTAACTTGCAAGCCAACCATGGTTTTCCAACCTTGGTCTGGTCCAATCAACTCATTAGCACAAAAAGAAGAAAAGAAGCTCAGAGTTAGCAAGCCACCTACAGGACAGGCTGGCAGGAAGCCCTATTCAAGATCCCGCCCAAAATTGCTGTCAGTCTTCTGTGGGTCAGCTCTTTCATTGGCTTGTATGTTAATTACTTATCAAATATTCATTGGGTTGGTTCAATGAATGATTCATCTTTGACACCACCTTGGATTTGGCATTTGAAGAGAACTGGGAAATGGAAGGGGAGAAAGGGACCAATGGCTGGCCCAGAGGTCTCCCAGTGAGCCAGGGGTTCCTGGGTCCCAGTCCTGGAGAACACTCTCAGAATGACTAAGGACAGCCTTTATGGCAGTAGCCTCTGAATGGAACACTGCTCAGTTACCATGCTGCTCTTCCTTCAGTTTCCCCAAGAAAACAATTCTCTAAAAAAGAATCTCATCTATTAATGTGATTATTAATCTGGAAAAAACCCACTCCTCAATAAAATGGATCTATGACAAGACAGATGTAATAAACCTGGTTAGGATTTATGATGTGCACGGGCATCGCCGTGCAGAAGATAATGTTCCCCTGTAATGTTGATTTGCTGGATGAAGACCATGTAATTTATTCTGTCAATGTACATAAGAAATGTTATCTGTGTGCGGAATGACTGATGGCCCAATGAAAGCTGGCAGGGAAACAAATAAAACAATTTGGGCCTTAAAAATATAATCACCTAATGATCACGTTCCCATGTTTGTAATGCAAAGTGCAGAGCCATGTCTGTGGCTGCTGTCCAGTCCTGGAGCCATTTACCCTTGAGCTTGGCCCCAGAGGCAGAAGGGGACCCCTAGTCCCTCTGAGAGTGAGATGTCTCTCTCTAGGCCTTCACTCAAGTTGCTCTCTCTTCCTGGTCGTTCTTTCATATATCATTCAACTCTTCACTCAGTGGTTTGTGCCCTTGAGGTGGTGGCAAGCATCCATGTGTGTATCCCTAAATATACCCTGAAGCAATGGCAAGGGTTTTGTTCCCTTAGGACTCTCATGGCCACCCTCTGGGCCTTCATTATGCCTTTGGGTACTCAGCAGCAGTTGCTCCCTGGAAAGTCAGCAAGTGATGTCTTGCTCTCTCTGAATCCAGGCCGTTTCTGGGTGCTTCCACACTCACTGGGGTATTCACACAGACATATGGCCTTGTCTATTGAGCCCTGCGATGGCACATCCCCAAGAGGTAGGCATCAATGCTGTTTCCTTTCTTCACAGTGGAAAGCCAGGCTCAGAGGCCACTCACCTAGTCCAAGCTCATAAGTTCAGTGAGGGAGACCAGGATCCCTGCTGGCTACAGAGCCTTGTTCCAAGCTGTACAAACTCTGAATACTGGCCTCTCCCTCCTCCATGCTCCATCTTGACCTGGCTTCCAGATGGGACACCGTCCCCTGCTTCTCTTCCCATATCTTTGAACCATCCTCATCTTTCTAGAACCTTCTTCATTAATGCTGACGCCTGTCATTCTGTGTTCAGCTTCCATATTCTCCTCTTTTGTTTTCATGACCAGGTATTGACTCCTAAGTTTACCTGTGGCTCAAACCCTCCACCTAACTAGGCATGCCCACAGTCCACAGGCATTTCCAAAAGAAACTGGCCATCAGCACCAGCCTTAGGCTCCTCCCTACTTCCCCTTTCCCACTTTCCTGTTCTCTGTGACTGGTCTCTCTCCCATCCACTCACCTATACACGGAGCTCAGAGCCTGAGGGCAGCCATGATCCTCCCTGCACTTAACCCTCCTAGGTGCATGCCTCATGAGGTCCTGTAGTGGCTCCCTGTTGCCTGTCCTGGAGTCATTTGCCCACTGCTGTCCCTCTAGTCCAAGTCACTGTCATCTGCTGCCTTTTTAAGTCTCATCAGTGACATCACAGACCTTGATCCCTGGAACTTGCCAGAAGAACTCAGTGCTTTGAGGACTGTGCCATTGTGCCTTGGAGTACTGACCTCTCTGAAGAAGGGACTGCCAAGGGGCCTCCTCCCTTTGCTGTGAGCTTCCCCAGAGCAGGATCTGGGTCTAATGGCCCTAAAGGAAGGAGATGCCCTGAGGAAGGAGATGCCCAGATGCTGAGGAAATGAAACAAACCAGGGCTTGGCCCAGAGGGAGCTGGAGAGAACAGAAAAACACAGAAAGCCTGCTTTCAGGTGCGTCTGGTCACCAAGAATGTTCCAGAACTGTGGGAAGGGTAGTGACCCAAGGCAGACATCAGAAACAACTCCTTCTTATCACCATCTTCTTCTTTTCCTCCTCTTCCTCCTCCTTTTCCTTCTTCCTCTTCCTCCTCTTTGTGAGATAGGGTGCTAGCATTTTAGCCTATGCTGGCCTTGAACTTTAAATCCTCCTGCTTCTGTATTCTGTGCACTGAGGCTGTAAGTCTTTGGGCACACTTGTCAGGAATACCTTCTTTGAGATGCTCTTGGACATGGATTGAAAAAGCACAGCTAGGGAGGCACCTAGACCAAGGCTAAGGTGGAGACCAAGTCAGGGAGAACATGGGACCAGCTCTGGTCCTAACAACACGAACAGAGATAACAGTACAGGATGGGGTCCCCACTAAGCTGCTCTCTAGGGCAAAGCTAAGGCTGCCAGTGACTAGGAGGCAAAGGTCAGTCCTGGAAAAATCCAGTGCTAGTCAAGGTGGCAGATACAGGGCAGAAACTTACAACTCTAAGACACTCAGGTCCAAATCCTGGGGCGATCTTAGATCTGGGACGTAGTACAGGGGCCAGATAGACAGGCCAAAAGCCAGCTGCCATAGCTGGCCATGGGACCTTGGAACCTGGAGAATGTGACTCTATCATTCGGTACCTGCAAAGGTGGAATTCATCTCAGATGACTGAAATGAAGGAATTGGAAACTTACAGAGATGAATCAATATTAGGGGAGCTGAAAAGGGGCTCCCCAAAAGGTCACAACAAGAGCCCATTCCACACTTCTGTGCTGCAGTGTGACTGGAAAGACCAATTGGAAGTATCAACACCCTTCTACGAACAAGGCAGTTAACTTGTCTGAATGGAACTTGCTGTGGTTGTGAGACCTACATGTACGGAACAGAACCCGTCCCACACCGGGGCAGCTTCTGTTCATACACCACTTTAGCTAAACCTCACCACAGCCACCCAAGGTCCTGATTTTATTATCCTCAATTATACACGTGGAAAGACTGAGGCCCACTGAGGAAGTGTGTTGCCTGAGGTCTCACAGCAGCAAAGAGATGGAGTCTGTTTGTGTGGGACAGGTCTGCTAACAGAGGTTAACGGGTAACAATGTTTCAGTATCACTAAAGGGTCTTTTCTCAGCCACACATTGAGCACAGGCGAGCCTCGTGGAGAAACTGATCGATGGTGCCAGCTCCGAGGAGCAGGGCAATTAGCTGAGAGAATGCAACCACTTTCCTGCCTCTAAGACAATAAGCATGTATTAATTTGAAAATGTTTTCACCCCATTGTCCATGATAGGAAACCCCAGTTCCATTCTTTCTGCTTGGATTGCTCCCCTTTCTCCTTTTGCATGATTGGGTTTTTCTCCTTCTTCAGATTTTAGTTTGGATGCTTGGATGTCACCTTCTAGGAGGAGTCTTTTGCTGGGTTTGAGCGTGAACTGTGACACCCTGCATGGTCCCACAGGGTCTTTGAACACTTGGTTCCCCAGCTAGCGGCACTGTCTGGGGAGGCTGTGGAAGCTTGAGAGGTGGAGGAAAAGGATCACTGAGGGTGGGAATCTCTTGAGGTATTTCAGTTTGGTCCCACTTCCTGTTTGATCTCTGCTTCCTGTTTCCCTGCGAGGTAAGGAGGTAAGGAGTCCCAGCTGCACATGCCTGCCAAAATGGAGCTGCCTGCCACCATGTCTTCTGCCACCATGTCTTCTGTGCTGGCTAGTTTTTGTCAACTTGTCACAAACTAGTGTCATCTGGAAGCGAAGCCTCAGTTGAGGAATTGCCTCCATCAGACTGATGGATTGATCTTTGAGCATGTCTGTGGGGCACTGTGGTTGGTGCATGTGTAAGAAAGGTAGCCGAGCAAGTCAGTAACCAGCATTCCCCTGGATGGTTCTTGGTGTCAGCCTCCAGATTCCTGCCTCCAGATTCCTGCCATGAGTTCCCCCACTGCTGGGCTGTGTGTGGGATGAAATAACACTTTCCTCCCAAGTTGCTTGTGGTCAGTGTTTTATCACAGCCACAGAAAAGCAAACTAGGATGCTTCCTCTCCTAGATGGACTATGTCCCCCCCCCCCCCGCCGCCCTTCGATAAATCTCTCTTCTTTAAATTACTTCTTGTCAGGTGATTTTTGGTCACAGCAGTGAGAATACAACCAGTGTCCCTTGAGTGACCATTGCATGATAAAGCACACCCAAATGGGAAGCCGCAGAATAAGCCCAATCCAGAAGGAAGAGTAGCTTGACCTCCCCCATCACCCCCTACTCTGTTCCCACTACCCCGACAGCTCTGTGACTGGCCATGCAGAGTGGACACACCCACCTGTGCCTCTGCTGTCCTGAGTTCATTCTCGTTTTGAACTTCATCAAATGACATCATTTGCAATTGGTTTCGTGCACATGTATGCTCACTCCCTACCCATGTGCCCACATACTAACCGTATGATTATTCTGTCTTCCAGTTGGTGTGACTAAGAACTATCCACCTCCCAAGCATTCTTTATGGAGCCCATACCCAGCATGATGTCTGATACCCGGACGATGTCCAGCGAGCCAGCAGCTTTGTAAAAACAGATGAATATGGGGTGGAGGGGTGTGCTTCTATCTATCGTAGTTAGGGAATTTGATTTGGTGTTTTCTGATCTTCTTCAGTAACATATCACTTGACTACATACCCACTTGGATATGTTGCCTAGAAATCATGCAGATATGATAATTGGTTTCTGTCTATGGATGCTTTTGGTTGTTGCAGAGGAGAAAAACAGGACATCAATGGGAGCATCCTACAGCTGCACAGAGAGTTGGCAGAGCTGGGCAGGAGTCTTGGTATTGCTGCTGATGGACTGGCTGACCTTGAGCATGACCTTTTCCCTCTGGTCCCGAGTTTCCTCAGCTGTAAAATGAGCTTGGACCTGGGACTCTCTAGGGCTCTTCTAGCACTAAAAGCTTCAGCTCTCAGAATCACATACACTGAACTTGTATGTGGCTGAAATGATTGGGCTGGAGGCATCAAAGCGTGTGTGGAGCCATATAAGAACCAGAGTAACGTTATACTGGGATCCCGTTTACTGGGCGGTCTTCATGGCTTGTCACAGTGCTGACGGGGTGGTAGGAGCCTCCCCATCACCCTCATGTAGAGGGGGGTTGGTGGGGGTGGGCAAGCTACTCTTCCTTCTAGATTGGGTTTATTCTGTGGCTTCCCATTTGGAAGCTTGGGAGACTGATGCTGGGTAAGAAAGGAGCTGAAAAATAAAAGGCAAAAGAGGTCTCATGCACACACATGGTAAAATATGTGTGCATGCAGGAGCCAAAGGTCAAACTCAGGTGTCCTTCTTCAGGTGCCATTCACCTTTGTTGTCTTTTAGGCAGGGTCTCTCACCGACTGGGTGCTCACCATTTTGGCTAGGCTGGCTGTCCAGCAAGCCCTGGCTTTTCCACCTTTCCACCACTGGGATTATAAACTCAAGCCATTGTGCCCATCCTGCCCTTTTTTTGTGTGTGTGTGAGGAGGGTGGTTCTGGGGATTGAACTCAGGTCTTCAGGTTTGCAAAGCAAGCACTTTACCAAGCCATCTATCGAGTCCCTAATGCCCTTTCCACCCCTACTCCCCCCACCCCCTGCCTGGAATGCAGAGCATCTGATCATTGCTCAGAGCCAGGGCTGGAGTGAGAGATGAGTCTGAGCTTTTCTGGCGTTGAAGCCCGAGGAGCCCAGGGTTCACCAAGCCTGCCCGGGCCACTGCCGCAATGCCTATTAATCGGTATTTAAGTGGGTTCATCAGCTTGGAGCAGCCTCTGCGCTGCTGAGCTCAGCCTGGGCCCAAGGAGCCGGGAGCTGGGTTAATAACACCTTATTTAGCAGAAAATTCCACTCCACTGGAGCATGTTTCAGAGAGAGTTTGATTTGAATGAGGATTGATGTCAATCCTGCAAGGCAGAGGCGCCTGAAGCTGCTGCCACAGCCTTGGCTGTGAAAGGAGCCATTTGTGATGACTGCAAGGGAGCATGAGGAATACCACAGGGTCCCAGCCCTCCCCTCCCATCCAGCAGCGGGAGCACCTGGGACATCTCTCTGGGGTGTGGGAATGGGCAGTCCCCGTAGCACTGGCTATTTTTAGGAACTCTACCCCTTTTGGAGAGTCCTGGCCAAATTTGCAGCTTTTAGAGCTTTGCTGTGTAACGCTAAGATACTGGGGTATCCTTGCTTCAGAGACCATAATACATTTCCTAGGCGGTTGAAGGGAGCCATGTGCAGTGAATGACAGAGTCACAAGCTTTCCTGGCATGGAGCTGGCTCTGAGTTCCTTTGAAAGCCCATGCCACTCCTGTTTCAAGGCCAGATAAGGACCCTGGTGGGGTTAGGTGGGAAGAGTGAGCATCAGAGAGAAGCAGGTCCCCAAGGCATGTGGGTTTGATCGTGACATCTCCTTAGCTTTGCCTGAACTAGTTAGTGACTCATGAGATCCCTTGGCCCTAGGGAAAACCCAAATGGTGTCTGTCCTCATTTCTGTCTGTCTTGTATCCAAAGGTATCACTGGCAGACTCTGAAAGCCCAGGCTCAGAAGTAACCCCAGAAGTCCAAATTCAAGCAGCATGGACACGTTCGTCTGTCCCCATAGTTCCTGGTAAGGGTAGCAGGAAATTAAAGATCTGGGTTTTCTTGAATTTTCATCCTCTCTGTCATGTGATGCTCAGCCTGCATTTCACAGCACTATATATGTGAAGGCTGCAAAGCTACAGTCGTCTCTAAAAATTCCTAAATGGGAGAGAGCACAAGTTACTGTCCTCACAGTCCAGGCAGGGACACTGTTCCTCCTCAAGGCAGCAGTCAAGAGCCAAGGCCACATGCTACTCCAGCTGCAGAGGGTGGGGCTGTGAGAGCTGGAGCTCTGGGTACCATTGTGCCTCCGCTGAAGGGCTTTGCAAGCTCCTCTGAACGGGCCCTCAGCAGCTTTCGAGTTTATTTTAAAAATCTCTGTGTTTGCTGTTCTTGGTGGAGCTGGCTTAATTCTCCTTCTCCGGCCTTTTCACACACGCGCTATATGACAAGACCCAGGTACGATTGTGTTTGGCTGAGTGCAGATAGGATCAGTCGCAGCCGATCTGCTGAGCCTTGGCATCCCAAAGAGAAACAGGACATAATAAACAGGTACCAGAGGAGGGATAAATAGGAAGGATTAAACCTGAACAAAAGCAGGAACATCTGGGACTTACAAAAGCTTGTGCAGAGAATTGCTAAGGAGAGAAAGGGATGGAGAAGAAAGCAGCCACTTCACCCTGGGTCTAGCTTCTCCACTGGGCTTGCCAGGAGCACAATGCAGCAGCAGCCGCCTCTTGAGAGGGTAGGAGAGGCTGGGGCCCAGCAGAACCCATGCTTCCTCAGGATCCTTCAAGGCAAAGCTCTGATGGGCCCCAGGTGTCTGTAGTCTAAGGCCAAGGTATCCCCTAGCCCCACCCCCACATCGCCTTTCTCTGAGTCCTATTCCCCCCTCCATCAGGGATGCTGGGTTTCTTTTCTCGGTGTTTTTTGTTTGTTTGTTTGTTTTTTGCTGACCAGAGATTAGCAGCAGTCCACTCTTCCTGCATCACCTGGACCCCTTGCCTATGGACCTGTCTGTCCCATAGAGCCAGGGCCCCATTCCAACCCTGTGTTACTGTTTAGAGCCAGGAAAGAATTTAGACTTCTAAAAAACTGCCAAGGGACTGGGGAGACTCATTGGTTAAGTACTTATGAAACAAATGTAAGGACTTGAGTTCAGATCCCCAGGACCCTGGGCATGCTGGGTAGGTGGGGTGGTGGCCTGCCTGTAATTCTAGCCTCAGGAGGTGAAGATGAGATCGCCAGAGTGAGTTGGCCAGCAAGAGCAGCCATATCTATGAATTCTGAGTTTGATTGAGAGAGCCTGCCTCATCAAATTAGGTGGCAGAATGATGGAAGATGTTTCTGACATGATCCTGAGGCCTTACTAATGCACACACACCCACGGGCCCCCAAAACATGCATACATACATGCATACCACATAAATATATGCATACAATACACACAAAAATTGAGCAGTGAGAAATAACAACAACAACAACAACAATAATAATGATTTAAAAAAACCCACTCAGGTGAATCTCCCAGGCTGATCCACCTCTGCAGACCATGCCACACTGACTACCCTAGCTCTGGTAGCTTCCACTCCCTCCCACAGCAAGCTTTCCTTAAATGCCTTCTTACTCCCTACACTACTTTCAATGCTGTGTCCAGACAGATCCTCATAACATAAAGACTGGACCATGCTGGGTCCCCATTAAACCCTGCATGAGACAGAAGCATTTCCAGGTGGGTGGAGGGAGAGCCTCGGAGTCAGCTCCTCAACAAAAACCATCAGAGCAGTGGGAAGATGGTCAGACACCTGGAAATGAATAGGAGGCTCACAACAACTCAGAGGACGTTCATTCAAGAGAAAAGGCTTGATCTCAGGAAGAACGGTGAGCAGGCTGTTATACCTTTCCCACATTCCCTCTCTTCCATCCTCAGCTCTGTGATAGCCTTAAATACCAACAGACTCACAGGCACAGTGGCTGTGGGAAGCAGTAGTTGAGCAGTCACTGGACAGAAGCTCTGATTCCAGAGAGCTGTTGCAGTCACACCCATCTAGAATCTTTTTGGAAAAGCCGCATGCCCAGAGCTCCTCTTCATTTGACAGGCTTGCCCAGTGGGACATTCTGTCTGCAGACTATCCATCAAAAACAACCATATTCACGGCTGGGGAGTAGATCAGTGGCTAAGACTATGGTCTGCTCGTCTAGAGGACCAGAGTTTGATTCCTAGAATCTACAAGGGGCATCTGTCAACTGCCTTTAACTCCAGATCCAGGGTATCCATCACTCTTTTCTGTCCTCCACAGGTGCCTGCACACACAAGGAATATACTTACACATACCCTTAAATAAAATAAAAGTGTGGTTATAAAAAAAAAAACAGAAGCAGTTTTGTTTTAATGTTAGTTACACAAATTGGTGATATCTGTAGATGAGCAAGCTTCCTAGACAAAGATTTTAAATTTTTATGGAATGTTCAAAAAAGCTAAACAAAAATATATCTAAAGAATCAAATGAGCTGGAGAGGTGTCTCAGTGTTTAAGGGTGTATATTGTGTAACCACATGAAGCTGAATTTGGACCTCAGAATGTATGCCACAAGCCAGGCATGGTCTTGAAGGCACCCATGACTTCATTGCTCTTGGAAATAGGAGGATAATGTGGTTGCTAAGATAGCTTAAAAATGTAAGCTCCGGAGTCAGAAAGAGACCCTGCCTCAAAGGAATAAAGCAGAGGGTCATAGAGGACACAGAACACCTTACTCTAGTCCTACACACACACACACACACACACACACACACACACACTCGAGAGAGACAGAGAGAGAGAGAGAGAGAGAGAGAGAGAGAGAGAGAGAGAAGCAAGCAGTTTCTAAATAAATAAATAAAGGTATGAGAATAATGTCTCACTAAATAGGCAATATCTAAAAAGAGATTATATACATAATATGTGTATATGTGTGTATTTGTATATGAATTCAGGAACTGTAATGTACAATGACTGAAGTGAAAGGTTCAGCAGATAGTCTGAACAGCAGATCTGAATGGACAGAATAAAAGATCTATGAATGCAATATAAATCACCTGGAATTATTCATTCTGAGGAGCAGAGAAAAACCATGGTAAGAATGAACAGAGCCTGAGACCCCCTAGGACGTGATCAGTGTGTCAGTCAACATGTGCACCACAGGGACACTACATGGAAAGGCGAGGAAGAGGCAGGGAGCAGGCTTGAAGAAACAATATCCCCACACTCTCCAAGCTTGATGAGAAACATTAATGTACACAGCCAGGAGCCACCACAAATGTCAAACACGCACATCTACACACTGGGGTCATACGGTCAAAAGGAAGAAGAGGGGAGTACCAGAAAAGTGTCTTCTTCCACAGGGGACTCCCCAGTATGAGCTCGTAGCTCACCAGATGTGATGTCTAGGGGGTGGGGGAGGGGGAGGACACATACCTCATGCTGAAAATGAAGACAAGGAGGATAAATGCAGATATTCCAGCATGGCCATGCTTCAGAAACAAAGGTGGTAAGAGAACATGGTCAGGTACAAAGCTAAGAATCTGTTGCCAACAGACCCATTCTTGTAAGGATCACTACTGGGAGTCCTCCAAGCACAAGGGCACAGGATGATCCCTAAGTCTACACAAAGAAGTAGAGAGCAAAGACAACAGAACCATGCAGCTAAGTACGAAAGACAGAACCACTTCGTGTTGTTTCATTGCTTTGTGCTCCTCTGTGGCGTACAACATAGTGGACCAATTGATTCTGAGTCTAGGACACAGTCAGACATGCACAAATGACCACACAGCAAAGTGGAAGGGGTAGGGGTACCATGGAATGTGTGTGCATGCCATCAAAATTGAGTTGAAATGAGTACAAACCAATTTTCAAAAAAGGTCCCTTTATTATTCTTATGTGTAAAAATGTTTTGCCTGTGGGTATGTATGCACTGTGTAAATGCCTGGTGCCCACTGGAGGCCAGAAGGGACTCTAGATTACATAGAATTGGAGTTAAGGGCAGTTGTGAGTCACTATGTGGATGCTAGAAACTAAAACTAGGACTTCTGTAAGAACGGCGATTGCTCTTAACCACTGAGCCTTCTTTCTAGCCCCCAAAACAAAAATTTTAAACATAAGATGCTAATTGTAACCCCAAGGCAATTACAAAAAAACTATTAGAAACAAACAATAAATTAAGATAGAACATTAGAAAATACCCATCTAACACATATGAAGACAGTAAGAGAAAGACAGGGATAAATAAGTAACTAAAACAAAACGAAAGCCATAACATACAAAACAAATGGAGAATTGCAGGTGACAAATCTTGTCTTATCAGCAATTACATTAAATGTGAGCAGGACAAAATGCTTCAGTCAAAAGACCAAGATTGCCAAGATGAATAAATAAAAAGCATGATCCAACTACATTCTGTGTTTAAGAGACACGCTTTAGATTCAAAGACCCAGATATTATAGATTGAAAATAAAAAGAAAAACGATGCATCATGGGAAAGCAACAAAAAGACAGCTGCAGGGACTGCACTAACTCCACACAAGCCGAATTCAGGCAAAAAAATATAACTACAGATGAAGAAGGAGACTTTATGATGATAAAAGGTCAATTCATCAGAAGGATACAGCAATTGTCAATACATAGGCATTTAACAAAGTTTCCAAATATATGAGACAAAACCTCGGAGAACCAAAGAGAAATAGACCATAGTACTTGCAAAGTAGACTTCAAGAGCCTACTTTCAGGCTGGGCGCATTGCTTTGTTGGTAGGGTGCTTGCTTAGCATGCACAAGGTTCCACACCCAGCATCCCATTGGTGTATCACACCTGTAACCCCAGCACCTTGAAAGTGGAGGCAGGGGCATCAGAAATTCAAGGCCATCCTCTGCTACATATGGAGTTCAAGGCCAGCTTAGGTCACATAAGGCCAATTTAAAAAAAAAAGAAAATAGGAGGAGGAAGGGGAGGAGGAGAAGGAGAAGTTGTCATCTGCTTTAAACATTGGCTAGAAATAACTAAGGAGAAGATAAAAAGCAGAGATTGGACCAATACTTTAGAGCAGAAAACCATAGAAATCTCCATTGTCAATATTAAATACATTCTTATGTACACATAGAACATTCCAGGCTGAGCCAAATGTTAAGGGCACAAAACAAGCCTCTGTGCACTCAGAAGGACCAAAACGATGCAACATATATGCTCTTTGACCACAATGAAATTGAGTTAGAAACCGACAGAAGCTGCAAGAAAGTCACAGACACCTGGAAGTTTAACAGTACAACCAACCGATGGATGGAAGGGAATAAAAACTCACAAGGTCAACTAGAAAATTCTCTGAGGTGAATGAAGATAAAAACAGCAGACCAAGCACAGGGTGCTTCTGAGGCTGTGTTTTTGGGGATTCGCAGTGAGAAACAGCTTTATTAACCAAGACAAATTAACAAACGAGCAAAAAACCCCCAAACCAAGAAAAGAATCAATAAGCTAAGCTTCCTTTATGAAGAAAATAGCAAGAGAAGAAAAATAAACCCAAAGCCAGCACAGCCACAAAGATCAGAGCGCCCTTCAAGTCCTGCCAAACCTGCCCTTCACCATCACCCAGCTCCTGGGGATTGTCGCCACAGGCCTGCCAGCCACTAGCAGGAGGATCAGGGTGGAAGGTTGGATGTTGGCTGGACTGCCTGCTGTCTCCTCCTACCCAGCTGCTTTCTCCCTAGCTGCCCTGCTCCAGCCTTGTTCCCACCTCCCTTTGCTTTGAAAGCTTTTGCTAGAAGATGCTCCCAGATTCTGCCTCAACATCAGCAGAGGTGACTAACCTGTGTTGAGTGCCAACCTGTGTTGAGTGTGTTGAGTTTGGATTGTTCTAAGAACTTTGTATTTAGCTCATTCTATGCCTGTCTCCAGGGGAGACCCATGGTTTCTCCGTACTCTTCCTTTCCTTGGCTTCTCTGGGCTCTCTCTGGTCCACCTTGTGTAACACGATAAATAAAAGACCCAGAGACAGATGTAGGGGTTCAAACTTCAAGCTGAAGATTAGAAAAGCAAAGCACTGAAAGGGCTGATCCTGTCTCCACGAGCTCTCACCAAGCCTTAGACTATTGCCTCTCCTCAGCGTGACTGGAGAATTCTGAGACTTCAGTGTCTTCCTCATGGCTGGAGAATGAATGCCTGATACTGAGACCTTGCTCCTGTTTTATATACCACCCTAATGCTGGGATTAAAGGCATGTAATCCCAAGTGATGGGATCATCTTTGTGTGAGCTGTTTCTCTTTAGGACTGGATCAATCGTGTGTAGATCTGGGTGGTCTTGGACTCACAGAGATCCGTCTACCTCTTAATCCTGAGTCCTAGGATTACAGGTGTGTACCACCACCTCCTAGCTTTGGGCTGCTGGAATTAAAGTGTGTATCACCATTGCCTGATCTCTATAGCTTGAGGCTGACTTTGCTTTCTGAATCTTCAGTCAAGCTTTAATAAATCATATGTAATATATCACCACAACCTTGAGTAAAGGAGTCCTTTGCCCTTGGTGGGTGTGGTTTACAGTGTAGCATCTGCTATAGGCTATCCAGGGCACGGACTTTGCAACAGGGGGAGGAGGGCAGAAGCCAGAGAAAGAAGGGCAGTCAGGGCATTCCTGGTGATTCAGCTCCCTGACCTCCCCTGGAATATGTCCTTAGACTTAAATGGGGTTGGAGGATCCTGATTCGTGCAGTAGGGAGATGTGTACGGTATGTGTGCAGGCCATGGAAGGTGGTGCCTTCGAAGGTGATGGAACTGAAAACACTGTGTTTAGCGTTCCCACAAGGGCTTCAGCAGGTGTTTGTACAGCTTCCCAGGGACTCTCAGGCTGCTGCTACAGGCAGCAGGCATGAATTCTTTGGGGCTTGGGGACCCTCAGGACTCACCTTCCTCTTGCTTTCATGTTTGCACCTTCTTCCCATCTTTCTCGGCTTGCACCCTAGCTGTATCAGATATCTGAGGTGGACACTTGCTAGTTTGAGGCTAGCCAGCATATTCGATCTTTGTTTTTGGCCATTCTATTAGCTCACAGCAGAGCTAATAGAGCTTTATGTATTCCACTGTTTCCTTCTGACCCCAGGGAAGGCCATCCTTCCTAGCCTCTCTGAGACTACAGGGAGACATGTGGCTACTGAGGGGGACTGAAGACATGATGGAATTCAGATGATAAGGTGTGTGCTGCCAGCACCTGCTCCTCTCAGTGACTGAAGAGGAGGGTCCATCCAGGTGGGCCTCTATCAGTATATGTCCCTGAGTGTCTGAGGGGAGCAGAGACCCCAAACCAGCCTACCATGAACATGTATGAGAGTGAGAAGTACCTCTGTTTATGAAGCCACACAACAGGGAGTGTGGTGTATTTTATTCTAGGGTGCAGCCTGCCTTATGGCTTAAACAGAGTTGGAAGGACTCTCCTCTTGGGATTTTTAGACAAGACACGCTCTGTGCACTGGTCATGGCTCCAGCAAGATCTGTCATCCACACTGGTAGCTAATGTCATGATTTCTGCCTGTTTTCTTTCAAGTGAACCAAGGCTTGTTTTTCTCTCTGTTATCCCCTTGCTCCCCCGATAATCCCACAATCCTCTACACTGGCCAATGTCATCTCCCAAAGACAGCACAAATCAAACCAGATCACACCACTCTGTGGCTTAAATGCCGAATCAAAAGCAGGCTCCCTGCTGTGATTTAACAATCCCTTCTTTGGCACATCTCTTACAGTATTACAGCTCTGTGGGTGCCTTCTGTCCCTGCACTCTTGGTACTCTGCCTGGTCCCCTCTGCCCTCTCCCCATTACTCAGGTTTCCACTTAAATATCATCTCTGAGGGGTCTTCCCTACCAGTTACTCTATTTCTCCATCGTGTCTCTTTTGTTAGTGTCTTTATACTCTGATCACCTTCTGGAAGCACCTTTCTCAATCTATTTACCCATTTCCTAGGTCTTCCTTACTATGCAAGTGTAAATAAGGCACTGGGCTTTTCTGTTTTACTTATGGTCATAGATCCAGGGTCTTGCATGACATCTGATACCCGGCAGTTGCTCAGCAGATTCTTGGGCAAATGGATAAATTAGAGTTCATGAGTGTCATGACTGGTAAGCCCTTTTCCTAAAGCAGGCTACCTTTGAATTTACTAATTTCGTCTTCAGCCATCCTTTTGACCCATTGTCCCTTCAACAGAGTTCAAGGTTCCCCTTGAGACAAAAGAAAGTGACCACAGCAGCGGGCAGCAAAGACCCTCTGAGTGTAACTATTGTCTCTGGAATGTGACATCTCTGAGATCTAGGGGTTAGTTTATCCTTGGGGTGTTAACTGGGATGTCCTTACTAGAACATCGACTTCTGGAAGATTTCCCTTCTCCATGGATCAGTCAGAGAAAGTTGATGTCAGAGGGAAGCTTGGGGACCAACATGACTATAACTCCCTGATGCTGGTGAGGAAACTGAGTCAAGGCAGTGAGGTTCACTTGTACAATCACTGCTGGGGACATTTCTCGTTCTTTTTAATTCCACAATTCCTGGAAATCGTTACCCTAGGACCACCAATAGGCAAGAGAGTACTTCTCACTCAAGAGAACAAAAGTGCCAGGCCCTCCTTTCTCAAACTCCCTTGCTACTAGGGCATAGGCATGCCCCAGCTTTTGAACAATGGTTGGAAACCCAAAGAAGCAAGAGTTGGCCCACAGGGTTGATTCCCAGGGGAGCAAAGCAGCACTATCTCTGAAGGGCCTGTGCTCTGAGATGCTAGGGGCCAAGCTATACTAGTTTGTTCTAATGGGAAGTGGCAGTGGTGTACACCATAAACAAGTCAGCATGTGGTCTTGCTGTGTGACCTCAGACTTGTGATTCAGATAGGCCCGTGACTCCAGAAGTTTCCCGAGAGCCCTCTGGGAAGAGGAGTGACTCTTCTCTGTAAGTAGGGCATAGTTGATCATTCCAGCTTGGAACTAAGACTCCTCCTGGTGCTGGGCTTCTTTATTCGCTTGTGCAGCAGTAAGAGACAGAGCCTTGGAGGAATGAGCAGAACACATGTGATGCAGTGGCTCTCAGGACAAGAGTTACACACTGGGTGAGATGCTCTGCACATGTGATGCAGGGAGCTGTGTACTGGGTAAGGTGTGGAGCACATGTGATGCAGTAGATCTCAGGACAAGAGCTACACACTGGGTGAGGTGCAGAGAATGTCTGGGCCTCCTGATGCAGATCTTGGTCCCCATCTTGAGGACTTTAGAAAATTTGCACAAGGATCAAGGGAAAATGAACCACTGAAAGAGTGTAAACTGACTGGGGACCACTCTGGGCATCATTTCTTCCTCCACTCGTTGCTTCCCCTGAGATGATCCTGGCCCTTTGGGACCCAGCAGGGACAAATGACAGAGCATGCTGGCTGGCACCGGTGTCCTCCTAATGTCTCAGGAGGTGCCAACTTCCCTTCTTCTGTGCCTCCGGGACCGTCTGTGCCTCCACAGCCCTGGGGAACACTGCTAACATCCAGTCTATGGGGAGTGAGAGGTGACTGGCAGAGCTCAGAAGACCTCAGAGGGACACTAGACCTGCCCCAGGGGACTGTATTAGCCGTACATAGCAGTTCACCAAGGGGCCTGGAGAAATGTCCCCAGCCTTTAGTCATCAACTTGCCAGGGCCATTTCCACAGAGCCAGGGGGCCTGAGAGATGAGGGCCTGGGAAGGTGGGCTGTAGGTGGGCTCTAGGCACTCAGGACCTATCATCTTGGTCCTGAGTGCCAACATCAGGTAACACATTTAGTTTAGGAATACCAGTATAAAGAAAATCTTTAGAGACAGTAGCCCACGGGTCAGGTTCAACATGGCCACTACTTGCCACTTGACCCTGGCAGGTTCTTACTCTTCTGTTTCTCACTTTCCCCTCCTGGGAGAACAGTGGGAGGGACCAGTTTGAAGTGCAGACTTTACACCAATATTCTTCAACTAGACTCAGATGACTACCTGACACACCTGGCTAAAACAAACCTCCAGGGACAGCCCCAGTGTCCCTCTGAGGTCTTCTGAGCTCTGTCCCTTTCCCCTCAGTCCTGTCCTCCCCCCACCCCCCGCACGCGTGCGCACACACACAGAGTGCTGGCAGGTCCCCAGGACTGTGGAGATACAGACAGCCCAGGAGGCACAGGGAAAGGAAGAGACAGGCAGATTCCCCAAATGATACCCAAGATCGCCCTAAAGCTTTTGTCTCTCCTCACATGTAAAAATATGCTCATGTGGGAGCATGGGCACACACACACACAAACACATACACACACTCAGGGGTCGGGGGCAGATGCAGAGGTGGAGGCAGAGACATGAAGATACTCAGAAAGAATAAGGCACACTCGAGAGAATAGTTGTGGGCTTCTCAAGAAAAATTGCCCTTAACTGGCTGTGATTTGTACTAGTCTAATCCCAGTGCTTAGGGGCCAGAGGCAGGCAAATCTCTGTGAGTTCAAGGCCAGCCTGGTCTATAGAGTGAGTTCCAGGACAGCCAGAGCTACATAGTAAAGAAAACAAAGCCCCATTTACTGTCCTGTGATGAGAAGGTTGGTATGGAGAGAGAGAGAGAGAGAGAGAGAGAGAGAGAGAGAGAGAGAGAGAGAGAGAGAAACAGTGAACGTAGGCCTTCAGTCCATGAACAGCTTCCAATATAGAAGACTGGCATAAAGAGTCCTTATTATCACGGTGACAACAGATGTTCCAGGAGTGGGGAAGGTGCCATGGAAGGGTGTGTGTGTGTGTGTGTGTGTGTGTGTGTGTGTGTGTCCATCCTCAGCTGAGCTCTGAAGTAGAAAGCAGAGCACACAGAAAGACATGGTCAGAGGGACTACACTTCTGGAAGTGAATCCACAAGGCCAGAGCGGCAGGTTAAAACTGACAATGCCAGAGATGGGTAGAGAGGAAGATCCACATTCAGGAGCTGGAACTCAGCCTGCCAACCTGGGAGATGGCTTAAGAAATGATGTAACTCACATAACAGGTGGGCAGTGCTAATGGCACATAGAGTCATGCAGAGAACAACCAGCCAAACCGAGCTCAGTAGGGCAGAGGCTCTGAGTGTCCTTCTTGCCTGGGACTAGAAGAACTCAGGCATCTGAGTGGTCTGAGGGCTGGGAGGGTTCCTTGGACTCTGTCAGAGGGAGACAGACACAAGACGTGGAATGGTCCTCAAGGCCGCCTTCTGGGAAAGACCTGGAAGGTCTTCTCACTGCTGGGCAGGGGTTGGGGGAGGTACTGTGTCCCATGAGAGGGAGGGGGAGGGGACAGTGATGGCAGTCAGGTCCTGGGCAGGGCCAGTAGGAGTAACTATGACACTGGAAGTGAATGACTTGAGGGATCAAGGTATTTCTCAGTTTGAAACCCACTTTAAAAAAAATCGATGCTTTGCATTCAGCTGTGTTTGGTTAAAAAAAGAAAAATAGCTGCAGCCCGCGCCTTCACGGCAGAAAAGAGTGAGCTCCATCAATTACAGCAGGCGAAACAACAGTGTCTTGCGGCGGTTTTGTTCCTTCAACTCCAAAAATATTAAGTCATTTAGCCCTACAAGCCTAGCACTTGGTGAGTGGCAATGTCTTCATTTACAAAGCTTCAGCTCCAAGTCCTCGGGACAGCAATTTTCTCCCAGATTGGGAGGCTCAGGAGCTGGGCCCCTTGTTGCCAGGGACCTGCCATCGACTTGCCCTGTGATCTCTCTGAAGGACCTGAGCCACCCCAACAGCCCGACTTCCTTGTTGCTTTTCCATAGGGAGGACTCCTAGTCTATAAGAGACTGGGAGGCACCCACAGCAGTTAGCATTATAATCGACAAGATGTTGTCACTCTTGGCACACACTGGTGTCCTTAACTATGATGCTCTTTAGAACTACCTGGCTCTGGCTCTCAGTCATCATTCCAGACCAATCAGAAATGTCTGTAGTGGGACATGTAGGTGTTTTAAGGGCCTAGAAGGTGGGTCCATCCTATACCAAGGGAACCGTATAGCAATGTGGAACCCTGTAGAGGATGACAATGTGAAGCAGGAATGTCCCAGAGCCAGGACAGGGGCCTTTTGGGAGGTGGGTCCCACCATGAACAAAACTTCCACAGAAGTGGCAGGGTTTTCAGAGTCCAGCCCAACAGGTTCAGCTACTAGACATGTGTGCAGAGAATCAACGCCACTGGAAGAGACTCACAAAAGCCTGATACACTCACTACCTGGTCACCACTTCACTCAAAGTGAGCTGTTCATTTCTGACTACAACTTACAGTCATAACTAAAGGAAACTTTTCTTGCATCACACCCCGCTCCCCCAAATAAAGGAGCTGCCCTGTGTCCCCCTCTCATCTTTATCTCTCCCATAAGTACCACATGAGCCTATGTGTGTGTGTGTGTGTGTGTGTGTGTGTGTGTGTGTGTGTAATATATATGTAATGAACCCAAGACCTTGCCCTAGGCAAGTGCTCTACAACTGAGCTACATCCCAAGTCCCTTTCTGATTTACATTTTTACTTTGACACAGGGTCTCACTAAATTGAACTTATTATGTAGCTCAGGCTGGCTACAGAGTTGTGTGTGTGTGTGTGTGTGTGTGTGTGTGTGTGTGTGTGTGTGTGTATGTGTGTGTGTCGAGTGTGCGTGCATGTGTTGGAGCCTCTGTGAGTTTATATGCACCATATGCGTGCAGGAGCTTGCAGAGGCCAGAAGAAGACAGCACAAGATCTCCTGGAATTGGAGTTACAGGTGGTTGTGAGCTGCCTTGTGGATGCTGGAAACCAAACTTGGACTTGTGAAAGAACTGCTCTTAACTGATGAGCCATCTCTCCATCCGGTGGCCTTTCTATACTTCTGCCTCTGTCTCCTGGGTAGCTGGGACTACAGGCCAGTGTCACCGCATCTGGCCCATTCATGTGTTTTACAAGGCAATGATGAAATAGTTTTGATGGTGTATTGGAACTGGGGAGCATGTACTGTAACCACGTAACAAGTCTAACATCTCTCCAACTACCAATGAATTCCACTGTAATGTTCAGCCTTTCCGACACCGAAATGTGGGGTCTGACAGTGTTCCCATTTTCAAGTCACATGATGTGTGTTCATGTAAACAGTCATGTCTGGGTTAAGCACTCACTGCTCAGGCCTGACCCAGAGCGGGGACTCCTATGAGGCCAGGGATGACAGGCTCCAACCTCTTCATCTTGCCTCTAAGATCTCTCTGTATTTCACTGGGTATGAGATGGACAAAACGGTGCTAGACAGGAAGAGAGGCTCCAAGGTCAAATTCAAAGACAAAGTTGAATCAAATTAAGTTCAAATAAGTGTCTTGCTCAGTGTGGTGGTACTGCCTAGTATGGTGGTCCATGCTTATAATCCCAGCACTTAGGAAGCTGAGGCAGGAGGATTTTGAGTTTGAGGACAGTCCTGGGCTACAGAGTAAAATCTGGCTTCAAGTAGAAATTTACTTACAGTAAGACCTGTGTGATATATAGTTGAGACAGACCATGTGAAGATGCAGGAGCTCTGTGATGCTCGGTCATGCTACTTAGCATGAGAGTCTCTGAACGGCTGCATGGCTTGGCATCTACACGCAGCTTTGATCAGGGGTGCTCTTCCCTTAGACAAGGTGTCTTCAGTAGCAGTTTTCTAGAGAAGGGTTCTCAGGACAAGCTAAACCAGCTTGTTTTGATTCCTGTAGCTCTGAGATCCTAAGGTTTTAGATCCAAGAATAAATCCGGATTCTGCTGTTGGAACTCCAGGCTTACTTTTCCAGTCCCTTCTCACTCCAGTGACTCTGGTAACCTCTGCTCAGTCTCCTACCAGCAGCCCCTGCTCCTGCTCAGCCTTCCACAGCAGTAACTGGTCATCTACCCTTTCCAACTCTCAACTCATTTGCCACTGCTGGTTCCTACCCACCACACACCTTTCTGTACTCCTGCTCTGACAGAGGTACCCAGGCCCTTTACATGCTCTGTCCTCTGCCTCCATCCAAAGGAGATCTGACCCCTGGCTACCTGGGGAAGGCCCCAGGGTGAGCAGAGGCAGAGGAATGGTGGCTGGAGAGAAAACAAGGAGAGTGCAGAGGTGCCCACCTCCACACCTTCAATACAAGCCATCAACAGGCGCTGGTGCTGCCTCTGGAGGAGGGACCAGTGCCCTGGGCCCACACAATCTGTCTCCATGGTAACCAGACTGGGAAGCCTGCATAGAGCTGGCTGCTAGGCTGGGGTCTATGCCTCTTCCTCCTGGTAGCTGAGTATCTGAGGGTCCTAAGCCCTTCCTGCCACTTCCTCCCTCTCTGTCTTTTCTTTCTAGGTTGAGTAATTACTGAGTGACTCTGCTGAAATTCCTCAGTTTGAGGGTTGGAAGATGCAGGCCTTGCTAGGTGTGGTAGCATACTTCCCAGCACTCAGGAGGCTGAGGCAAGAGGATTGCTATGATTTCAAGGCCAATCTGGGTTACAAAGCAGACCATGGGGGAGAAAGAAAGGAAAGAGAGAGAGAGAGAGAGAGAGAGAGAGAGAGAGAGAGAGAGAGAGAGAGAGTCACACGTGGAAGTGTAAGATGAAAAAAACCCTTCTCATGTGCCTTTGGTCATGGTGTTTTATCACAGTAATAGAGACCCCCATGAAGACACTCCCTCTCCTCCAGAGAGCTGGACGCATCAAGGGATCAGGTCTGGAAATAACAGGGCAGGACCCAGGGAGGTCCTTCATTCCCTTAACAGCTTTCTCAGCTCCCTGGAAGGGTGTCTGTGGCACTTAGGCTCCTCTGGAAGGATTTTGCTTCCAGCCTGACTCTATTCTGGAGGAGAAAGAACTTAAGGTTGGTGGCTATAGCAGCGGACGAAGGGTGGTATGGCGATAGGGAAGCTGTGACACTAGAAGTCTGTGTGTCCCATGCAGTTAACATCAGCACTAGCAAAAGCATAGGCAAGGCACTGCCCTCCCCGAGGATGGCCTTGACCACAGCCTCAGTGATGACCCTTCAGGTTGTGTGCTCCAGTTCTCTGCGCATTCTTCGTGGTGTGCCTCAGAATCCCCAGACAATTCTATGATTGTCCTGTTTCAGCTGGTGTCTGCCTCGAAACCACAGGCTTTTTACTCAGACTGTATCCTCAGGCCACATACACACTGCCTGGCAGGAATTCAGAACATGACTATTGGATGAGTGAAAAGTCAGTGTTCAGTACGCAGTCCAGAGACCCTCCAGAGCCTGCCCTTTACCATAAAGTTTCTGTGAAGCTGTGGTTTTTTTTGTTTTTTCATTTTTGAGACAGGGACTCCTGTAGTCTAAGCTGGCCTCAAAGTCATTATGTGGCAGTGGCTGACTTTGAACTCTTGATCCTGCCACCTCTATCTCCCCAATGCTGAGCTTAACAGGCATATGCCATTATGTGCTCTGTGCTGGGAATGGAACCCAGGGCTTCATGTATGCTAGGCAAGAACACCACCATCTCAACTGCATCCCATGTGAAGAAATTGATTGGTTTGGGTTTTCTAGACAGGGTTTCTCTGTGTAGCCCTGGCTGTCCTGGGACTCACTCTGTAGACCAGGCTGGCCTCAAACTCAGAGATACACCTGCCTCTGCCTCCTGAGTGTTGGGATCAAAGGTGTGAGCCATCACCCCGCCCCCAGCATGTGTAGTGATTTTTGGATTAAAGTATAGAAAAGGCTTGAGTACTGGAGGTGGTAGAGCTACGGGAGACGGGTGACTGGGGATGAAGGGTTCATATTTCATCCAAATCCCCAGGTTTCTCATCCCCTAGTAGATTCTAGGGTGGGAATAGGAGCTGGAGAGACTGGAGTCTCTACTATAGATCACGCCTACTGTCTGCAGTCTTGTGGATGGCTGTGTGTAAAGTTGACACCACAGCCAACTGTAAGCACATGGCTGCCATAGCTGGAATGAGACATCTTCCTGGCCCTGAGAGAGAGAGAGAGACAGGGGCAGAGTTCACTGTTGTGCCCAGCTTCAGCATCTTCTTCCCTGGGTACTCAATGGGCTGAGGAGTCTCTCATCTGGAGTCTGCAGAAAAGCTGCTGTGGGGATGATGGCTGGAGAGGGGGGGAGGAGCAGTCCTCCTGGGGTGGCTTTTGGCAGTGACTTCCTAACCTCGGCAGCTCGAGGAAGCAGCAAGACAGACACTTTGAGAGGAAGTGTGGCACCTGGATATTGCACAGTGTAATGGAACCAGCCAAGTGGTAAATGTAACTTTTAAATAGGTTTTGTGTTCCCCATTAACTGCCCTGACGTTGATTAGCCCTGACAGCTAAGAAGGGGCAGTCAGCAACTTTGCCCAGGTGGTGGGAGCTCAGCTGGTCCATTCTTCTACTGGCCGTCATTGCAGGGAGACCCCTATGAGGTAGGGCAGGATGGATTACCTCTAGGGGAAAATGGGGTATGGAAGGACCATGGCAGGCCTCTGATGGGCTGTCCCAAGCTCTTGTTCTCTTCCTGTCTCTTATTTGGAGCTTCCCTCAGACAGGGTTGAATGTGGACATTCATTCATTCATGCTGGTAAGAGCATGGCTTCCTTTTGCTGTCTTGGTGTGGAAAGGGGCCTTGGTGTGGAAAGGGGCCTGGTTCGCAAGGGAGATGCTTGGTCTGGTGACCTCCTAAGAATAGAGTCACCAAAGTCACCCACTGGAACTTGGAAGCCATTGTCTAGATACATCGTTGTGCATGGGCAGCTTGATCCTTAAGAGACAAGAACAGGTAGAATCCAACAGACTATCCAATCACCTCATAGGGTTTTCCAAGCCAAGGATAATGGCAAACCCTGAAAGATTCCAAAAAATTGGCAATTCTCATGCTTATCTACCTTGATGGGGCAGCAAAAAAGATTAAAGGGGAGGCTTCAGGGTGCAGCTCAGTTGGTAGAGAGCTTATCTAGCATACTGGAAACACTGGGTTTGATCCCCAACACTGTGTAAACTAGGCATGGAGGCACATGCTTGTCATCGCATAAGTTCAAGGTCATCCTCAACTACTTCTTGAGTTTCAGGTCAGTTAAGGATATGAAATATTGTTGGTTCGTGAAGTGAGAGGGAGCAGAATATACCTTCTGACTCAAAGGAAAGGGAGGACGCTCAGAGAAAGCTATCTGGGGCAAAAGAATGGCTTAAGACAATGAGCCTCAAGCTGTAGAGCCCAGAGGAAGCCAATGGGGTGTTTCCCTGCCTCCCATTCTCACCAAACATCTCCGAGGACTCCATCTCCTCTTCATACATGGCTTGGATCCAGAGAATTTGAGAAAGGAGACACAGCCTTCCACAAAACTTCCTTTCGCTGAACTGCCCTTGCTTAATCAGGCTGGAGGAGGAGGTGGTAAAGGTCACAGGAGCTGCTATCTGCCTGCGTTCTCCCCCCAGCTCCCTGGCATCACCTGCTTCAGCCTCAAGCCCCCATCCCCTGCCCTGGCAGTACCTACTTTCTCACTTCCCTGGGGGAAACCTCTGTGTCAACACAGCTGAGAAAGGTGCAGGGCAGGTTCTAAACTCCCTTCTGTTTGACAGAAGAGCTCACTCTTTCCATCACCTCGTGCAGCTTTTGCATTAAAATGCTCATCATGGCAGAATCTATGAAATAAAAAAGGGGAAATAACCTAAATGTTCAACAATTAGGTGGGGGGTGTTTAGTAAATCACGGTGCATCCATTTGTTAGAACATTACACAGACATTAAAAATGATCATTATGGAGACTGTGTAGCGACGGGGGAAAGGTTTATGAGAAGACACTAAGTGGAACCACAATGCAAATGCTACAATTGCTTTGATTGCGACTAGGGAAAATATGTCAGTGTGTCAACGAGAGCTGTTCATAACACACAGGAGTGAAAGATGGCTTGGTGGGCGTGGCAGCTCTGTATGGCGTTTTATTTTTTTCCCTCTTTTAAAATGATTTACTTCTCTGTTGTTTGTTTTTACTTTCTCTCTCTCTCTCTCTCTCTCTCTCTCTCTCTCTCTCTCTCTCTCTCTCTCTCTCTCTCTCTCTCTCTCTCTCAGATTTGGTATACAATAAGACCAGACAAGGTCAGGTGCTGAAAAGTGTCCACAGTGGGAACCCCTCTGCCACAACTAGTAAGATGGCTCAGCAGGTGTGCTGGATAGTTTTATGTCCACATGACATGAGCTAGAGTCATCTGAGAGAAGGGAGCCTCAATTGAGAAAATGCCTCCAGAAGATGTGGCCATAGGCAAGCCTGTAGGGAGTTTTCTCAATTGGGGATTGATAGAGGAGGGCTTAGCCCATTGTGGGTGGTGCTAACCCTGGGCTGGTGGCCCTGGGTTCTATACGAGGTAGGAGACTGAACAAGCCACGGGGAACTAGCCAGTAAGCAGCACTCCTCCATGGCTTCTGCTTCAGCTCCTACCTCCAGGATCCTGCCCTGTTTCAGTTCCTGTCCTGACTTCCCTGGATGATGAACTGTGATGTGGACGTGTGAGCAAAATGGACTCTTCCCTCCCTAAGTTGCTTTGGTCAATTGAAATCCTGAGTAAGACAGCAGCTGGCAAAGGAGTTCACTTCCTGATGACTTGAGTTCAATACCTGGGACCTACATGGTAGAAGGAACCAAGTCCCCCAACTTGTCCTCTGATCACCACATATATGCCATGGCACACAAGTGCCTCCAATTTTTTAAAAAAGGAAAGTAATTGATTGATCATACATTGAATATAAGCAAACTCAGCACAGTATATGCACTCACACTGTATGTGTGCCTGCACGCACATGTGTGCATGAGTACGTGCATGGAAATGTGGAAGGCCAAGGCCATTGATGCTGGGCATCATTCTCAATCACTTTCCACCCTCTTTCTTTAAATTGTGGTACTTTTTTTTTTTTAAATCGCTTTCAGAGATGGAGAGATGGCCCTGCAGTTAAGAGTACTGGCTGCTCTTCCAAAGGACCTTGTTGCTTTAGTTTTCTTGTCCCGCCAGGTCCTGCTACCCTTCTCAGCCCCAAATAAGCACATGGATGCTATATTAGTTATAAAACTGTTGGCAGATGGCTAGGGCTTCTTATTGGCTAGCTCTGTCTTAATTATTAACCCATTTTTGTTAATCTATGTATTTCCATGTGGTCTTATCTTACCAGAGAACACCTGGTGTGTCCTTCCTTTCTGGTCCCTACATGGCAACCCTCCATGGCCTCTCTGCCTACCTTTCCCAGAATTCTCCTTGTCTGCTAGTTGCACCTATCTTCCTGCCTGATTGGTCAACAGTATTTTATTCATCAACCAATAAGAGAAGCATATAAATACAAAAGTACACCCCCCATCAGAACCTGGGTTCATTTCCCAGCACCTACATACATGGCTGCTCACATCTGTCTGTAACTCTAATCTCAGGGGATCTGATGCCCTCTTCTCACCCCCAAAGGCACCAGGCACAATTGTGGTGAACACACATACAATGCAGGCAAAACAGTCATACATGTCCACATAAAGTGAGTACTTTTAAAATCATATTTTCACATATTTTATGGGGATGCAGTCAAGTGTGCCAAGGTAGTTGAGTAGAGTTCAGAAGAATATCTGTGAGAACCTGCTCGCCCCATCTAGATAATGAACTCAGGTCATCAGTCTCAGTGGAGAGTGTCCTCACTCACTGAGCCATCTTGCTGGCTTGCCACCTTATTTTTTTTTTCAGATTCTTTTTATTTGAATTAGAAGCAAGATTGTTTTACATGACAATCCCAGTTCCCTCTCCCTCCCCTCCTCCCCTACCATTCCCCAACTAAAACCCTACCTATCACATATCCTTTCTGCTCCCCCTGGATGGTGAGGTCTTCCATAGGGTGTCATCAGAGTCTACTGTATCCTTTGGGATAGGGCCTAGGCTCCACCTTATGTTTTGAGATAGATGTTCTGAACTTGAAGCTCATCAATTCTGCCAAGCTCCCTAGTCATCAAACTCCAGGATCCCCTGTCTCTTCTCCATGTCTGCAGCACCGGGGATATAGACACAGGTTATCTTTCACAGGGGGTGCTGTGGATCCAAACTTAGGCCCTTATGCTTGCATAGCAGGCACTTTAATGACTGAGCTGTCTCTTGCCCCAGTCCTCTCTGTAATTCACTGTGGGTACTGTGTATTTGAATTCTGTGTTCTGTAGTACAGCTTGGTTCAGTGTTTAGCGTTTAGTGTGGGAATGGGGACTGGCCCAACTGCTGCTGTCTGTGATCTGACCACCAGTCTGCATATGCATGGCTATTTTCTCTGGTAAGATGTTGGCTGGTATTCTTCCTTACATCTCCAACTTCAGCAGGATCTTCATCAGTGGGAGATTTTATAACACTCACACACACACACACACACACACACACACACACACACACACACACACACGTGCGTGTGCACACACACTCTACTGGAGTTTCTGGATTTGATCAAGATTTAGAATTAGAACAAGTTCCAGGCCACAAGCAGAGAAGATGAATAGCATATCAGTCATGTGTCATGAGTCACATGCCATGAGACATGATCCTGATCATCAGTAGCAAGATCTGTCATATACTGGGCAGAGAAGGGGCACGTGAAGTATTGGTGGCCTTGGTGAGAAATGAAAGCAGGACTGAAGACCAACATTTGATGCTGATGTCACTTGCTAGTATATCTTATAAAACATGGCTTTGATAGTTTCATAGACTTTCCCCAAAATGATAGTGATCAGCAAAGGGTATCTCCAACAGGAAGTTATCTGTGATGGCTCCATTTCTGGCCCTATCTTGTGCTTGCTTCCTTTACCTACCCATCTCTATCTTTCTCTGTGTTCAGGAAGTCTCTCCCTCCCTCCCTCCCTCCCTCCCTCCCTCCTCCCTCCTCCCTCCTCTCCTCCCTCCCTCCCTCCCTCCCTCCCAGCCTTCTTTCTCTTCTTCACTCCCTCCTTCCCTTCAAACTGTTTTTTTCCTTGTGAGAAAAACACTATGTAATTTTCTTTAAAAATTAATCAGTTCTTTGCTACAAAATATGTCTAAAATATTCAAGAGGAAGGGAAAAGTTTCTCTTCAAAGTAGCTTGGTTAGAACTCTTTCTGCCAGCATAATCTAGTTAATGAGCACCCCTTTAGAATTTAATGCAAAGTAACTTTCACAGTTGTGGTGAGCTTCAAAGATGGGTGAATAGATAACTAAAGAACATTGTTCCCCTTGGCAACCAAGGTAAACTTTCACCCTGATTGGGCAAAACTCGTCAAGCAAAGGATGAGATGGAAGGCAAACAGCCATGTTTGGCATCAGTGGCATTTTGGAGCTACAAGGAGAAAGAGAATAAAGGGAGAGAGAGGATCAGGGATAGAATTTGTACATGTAGAGGTTCTCCTTGTGGCCTATGAAGCTTGGTGTAAGCTGGAGAGGCTAAAAAGGCAGGAAGGACCACAGTTGTTGCATCCAGAGCAAGCAAAGAACAGTGCTTGCCAAGCCCATCCCGTAATCCCCAGAGCAGCCAACAACCAGAGGTGGGGCCACTTCTGCCCTTCACCTCCGAAGCCAGAGGCCAAGGCTGGAGTACAGCCAACCCAGACAGGCTGTTAGCATGAGGACACAGCTGATAAAATCCTCAATCCTGTCATTCTGGGACCTGAAGGTGCTTCCTACCTGTTCCCAAGTCAGTTCCTCTGCTTTCTCTACCTGTAATACCTCATCCAGGCCTTCCTCATGTTTCACCTGGACTATGGCAGCAGCTTGCACAGAGGCCAGCAGGGTCCTCCCTACACTCTAGGCTAGCCATGCCATTCCTGGTCAAATCCTCTTCAAAGGGACCAGAGACAAAGTTGTGAGATATAAACTCGATAATGCTGAGTGCCTGCTCTTCACAACCCCACCCCCAGTCCCTCCCACTGACAAGTCACCTGTCCCCTCTCCCTTGGCCTCCTTCTCCATGCACCCCATCCCCAGACATTCTGAAGAGCCCACCATCCACTGGCATGTTTTGCATCCCGTGGTCTCTCTGACCTCCCTCTTTTTGAGAGCCTCAGCTGATTGCCTTCCCTAACGTGCCCCAAGCTCTCAGCCCCTAGCTCGTCTAGCTCTGGCCACCTTGCCTTCCAGCCCTTTAATCTCCTGTCCTGTTATTGTCTTAGGTTCCTAAAAGGCAAGGACTGTATTTTGGCTCTTAGAGTACCCAGGCTGGTAATACAGTGCCTGGCATATGATAGGCAGCCAGCAAATGTTTGTTGAATAAATAAATGAACAAGATTTCCAAGTAGAAATTAATTATAGACAAGGTTGAAAGTGAGAGGGGAGTACACAGCTCCCCAGACACTACGTTTGCTTAAGTCTTTCTTCAAATAGAATTTTCTCCTAATTTTAATATTCAGTCAGAGAGTTAATGTCACCAATATTCGTGAAATTGGATGCTTTCAAGAGAAGAGAAATAGCACACATGTACAAATAGCAAAGAGAAGTGAAACTGAAGAGAGGGAGGGAGGGAGAGAGAGAGAGAGAGAGAGAGAGAGAGAGAGAGAGAGAGAGAGAGAGAGAGAGAGAGAGATTGCTTTTCTGTTGCTGTGATAAACACCAAAAACTTGGGAGGAAAAGAGCTTATTTGGCTTACATGTCCTGACTCCAGCCTATCAGGGTAGGAACTCAGGATGTTCTTCCTGCCGATCATATGCCAGGCACTGTACTAACAGCTTGGGTACTGTAAGAACCAAAATATAGGTCAATCTGATTGAGGCAATCTCCCAATTGAGACTTCCTAGGATAACTGGACTGTGTCAACTTGACAGCTTCAGCTAACCAGGGAAGGGTTCTATTGAGAGTGGTGCCAAGGAAAGGGGTAGCGGTGGTCTGGCTGAGCCAGGAAGTCCTGCCCTAGGCTTCTGATGCTCAGGTTGTCTCTCATACACCAAGACTAAGGACTGGCTCTATGCTTCCTAATACGTCTGTTCTTTGCTAACAGTCCTCTAGGCTTTACTCTACTGTCTCTACTGATGGGTGTTTGGGGGATGAGGTCCTTTGTTATCCCGTTGGCTGTTAGCCATGGGTGTCCTGAGCCTCACAAAGGTGAAGGAAGTTGTGAGCTGTAGTGAAGAATGGGCATAGGTACCTCAATGAGGAGTAGAATAGAAAGATACAAGAGTGGGAGATGGGACCAGAATACATAGTGAGTATCTGTCTATCCCAACCAAAGCTGCTGGGCAGCTTTTGTAGCAGGCAGACCTGAGAGCAGCGGACAATGCCTTGCTGGGACAATGCCTGCCTGAGGACTCTAGGAGAAGTGTGTGTGAACCAACAGGCAGAGCTTCAGAGACCTTGAGAGAACGCTGCCATGGGGTTCAGCAAGGAATCAAACATCAACAACCCCATATGGACTTTTCCAACTCAGAGCCCAGAAAGAGCCACCTTCATTGAAAGTTCTGCAGGCAAGGAGGCAGGGGATGGCCAGGGTTGCAACAGGCCAGAATGACACAAAAGAAG
The DNA here is from genome assembly GCF_003668045.3 of Cricetulus griseus. NCBI lineage: Eukaryota > Metazoa > Chordata > Mammalia > Rodentia > Cricetidae > Cricetulus > Cricetulus griseus. Next base: position 27,648,295 of record NC_048595.1, on the reverse strand, counting down.
ACATACTCCATGTGTGACCAGAGTGCTCAAATATAATAGGTGAAACCATGCGACAAAGGGATGAGTTGGTCCCAGGGTGGATGGTGCATCTGGAAAGTCTGGGGCCTGCTCCAGGGAAACACAAACTGCAGTCCCCATGAAGTCCTCTGATCCCGTGGCTAGCACCAAATATCTGGTGTGGCAAACAAATGGCTGACTTCTCAATGCTGGGGACTTATGCTTGGAGAAGTCCAAGATCTGGGCAGTTTGGAGGACAATGAGGGACTTCAGAGACATGTCTGAGAAGAAAAGATAGTGAGCCAAGTGATAGGAGGTCAGGAAAAAAGAATCCTAGGCTCATGATGAGCCTGGCTGGGGATGTGGGCAGGAAGGAAAACAAGCAGCCAGAAGCAAGGCTGAGGCATCACATTATCTTTTACTGATGATGGATGGATAGAAGGATGGAAGGAAGGATGGATGGATGGATAGATGGATGGACTTGGGGAACAGTGTCCTACTACATATCTCAGGCTAGTCTGGACCTTGCCATCATCTTACCCTGACTTTCCAAAAGTCAGTGTGATTCCTGATCACTTTAATGTGTGTGTGATCACTTTAATGCAGTGGTTCTCGACTTTCCTAATGCTGTCACCCTTTAATACAGTTCCTCATGTTATGGAGACCCCTGACCATTAAGTTATTTCATTGCTACTTTCTAATTGCAATTTTGTTAGTTATGAATCATAAGGTAAAATATCTGTGTTTTCCGGTGGTCTTAGGTGACCCCTGTGAAAGGGTCGTTTGATCCTCAAAGGGGTCGTGACCCACAGGTTGAAAACCTCTGCTTTCATGACTACAGATTACTATTTGGACAGAAGGTGTGTTTTATCTCTGGCCTTGCCTTCCTGAAGAAGGAGACTCAACATGTCAGGCAGCCCAACATCCCACAGCCTGGAAGGATGTTCTGGACTGTCATCTGAAAATGGGACCCTGACCCAGGGGTCTGCGAAGGCAGCAGGGTCTCTCCATGTCCTTTGAACTGCTGACAACATCTCTTGGAACTTAACACAAGCGGTTCATTCACCTGTCTGTGATCAGGCTGTGTGAGGCTGATGATTCCCTGGCAGTTTCTTTTGCTCTGGGCTGGCACTGTGGCAACTCAGTGCGACAACAGGCGCGCTCTCATGCTGATCTGGAGTGCTGATTGCCAGCTATTGACATCTTTGATGAATAAAAAATGGGAAGCCAAATTAATTATTACTTATGAAATGCAAATTGTTTGGTAGACAAATAACTTTCAAATCTTGGGGCCCACCAGGGAAGATCACAAGAGTAACCCTTGACAATGAAAGGCTGAGGCTGATGGAGGGGTTTTCAAGAGTCCAACTCCATACCGTGTGACAGTCCTATCTTGCTTTCTCTGCCCCCAGATGTCTTGAGTCTTTCTCTGCTTCTGCAGACCTTTCTTGCTCCATCCAGGTCTCTGGCCTCCCTGATTCCATGCTTTCTCTTTCCTTGGTCTTGGTCTCCTTTCCCATTCCCCTTCTGTTTCTTGAGCTCCTGACCATTAGTATCTCTGGTGGTCTTGGTGTGTCCTGGTTTCTCTCAGGCCATTTCTTTGATGCTGTTTCTCTTTCTCCCCCATCTCCCATCCTCTCTTCCTGGGTTGCTGATAGTTATAGGATGCTTTCAGCTTCTCCCAGATTGTCAGCATTAGGGGTTTTGTTTAATTATCTCACCTTATTGTAGGGGTCTGCTGCTACCAAGATGGCCATTTCTGAAGACTCCTCATCTCTCTTGCCCTTTGATCGATTTGACAGGAAACTTTAAGAGACAGGGCTGTCTGCTCACTTCTGCATCCTTTGTGCCTGCTTGGCTGGCTGTCTTGTCCCTAGTGTCTCTGCTCTGATATTCTTTTTGCCTGTCCAGGTTTACACATTCCCACGTCTCTCATGGCTACTGTTAGTTGTCAGTTCCTGACGTTCTATCCCTCTACTGTCTCTTCTTCCCACTTGCATCCTCCACCCTTCCCCCGTGTGCTGTCTGTTCCAGCCCACCCTCACAATCTCCATTTCTCTCCTCTTTCTGTAGTGTGAGCTGGGGCTGGAGGTCAGCCACGCCCAGCACAGAGGCCAGGCCAGGCCCAGACTTGCCCCTGTGCACTGTCTCCTTGGGTCTTTCTTCAGTTCTCTTCCATGGGAACCACACAGCTTTGCTTGCTTGGAAGTGAACAGGTTGCCTCCTGGGTGGGAGAAACCCCCTCAGCTGGCCCTTCTGCCCCTTCTCTTCCTCAACAAATGAACAAGGGCTCTAAGTAATAACCCAGGGCAGTAGCGGCAGCTGACCCACTCTCAGCTGGGTTGAGTGAGGGATGGAGTCTGCTCTCTTTCCCTGCTTGTGGCTGAATTGGAGAGAAATAAAGTTAACCCTAGATAGAATCCATCTCAATGCACTGCCTTTGCCATATAGCCTGTAGGTGTCCAAGCGGAAGGGGTCAGCCCTGGAGGATTGTACCTGTGGGATTTGCCCATCTACGCCATCAAAATAAGAGACAGAGGTTTGGAGTCACACAGGTAGGACTCAAATGCCTAATTAGCCACTGACCTTAAGCCCCTGTCTTCACACCTTTAACTGGGGAGCAGTAGCCTTTTTCTTATAGAGTGATGAGTGGATCGTGATCTTCCATGAGAGACATGATGCTTGAACCATTGAAACTCAGCAAATGGCAGCTGTGAGCCATGGGAGGCAGAGGACATAGGCCAGTTCTTCTGCACAGGAAGGGGCTTGTGTTGTTCTTTTGTTTAGAAAAAGGAAAAGAGAAAGCTTTAAGATGAGACATGTTGATTGGTTTATTATACGGCCCGGCAGCATAGGGAGACTAAGAAGAGGAGAGGAACAGGGGTAATGGCTGACCGCCATGGCCGGTCGCCATAGAGAGGCAGAGAGAGCGCTTAGGTGAGAGACAGAGTAGAGAGAAAGCAGAGACCGTAAAGGGGTCCTCTGCACCTGCTGCAGACCTTGTTCCCATGGAACCTTGGGCTGACCAGGGTACTGCCTGTTTCACCAGGTAACAGGGGCAGGCCAGCATAATGCCTGAACCTTTCACTTGGGTGCCTGCTAATGGCAGCTCTGAGCCTTTTGATCAAAAACTTCCAGAGAGAGCATTTCAAAGGGCCATGGCTTTTCCTTGCCATTGGCTCCCATTTCCTGCGTCAGGCATGACTCTGCAAAACTCCCAGACAGATGGCATTCTTCTAGAACTTCTCTAGGGGCAGACACGCCCAGCCTCCCCCTTTACCCATCTTTAGCTTCCCTTCCTTCCCAGGCAAGATGTGTTTCCTGGCATATCACCCCAAAGCCTCTTGCTTTTCACACATGCTGGTTGGCTTCAGAGAGGGCTTCTTGACCTGGAGAAGAGCTTTCTGATGCTGGTCCCCAGGTGGTCCCTCTGCATGTGCCTTCTGGACAGGGCATTCAGGATTCCCCGCCCCCATCCCCACCCCCTCAACAAACTACAGGATGGGGAAGACGCCAGAGAATCTGCATCTCAGTGCCAAGTATTCGCTTGAAAATATCTTCAAGGCCTTTTCCAATTTCCTGGAAATCGATAAGTGTTTCCAAGATTTTGTGACTAGGTGATGCCTGGCCCCTGTCTGTCTTTCCTTTCCTCTTGCTAGGCGTCAACCCTGCATTACTGCCCCCAAGGAGAGGCTCTTCTGCCCACCCTGGGGGGCACTTTCCTGCCTCCTTGCTGTGGTCCTGGGGATCTTGGCACCTGCAGATGCTGGTGGAGCTGGAGGGAGGTGTGACTCGCCTCCCAGCCTTCTCCCCATGACTCACCAGCTGCCTTCCAGTTTCTCGCCCCATCCTTACATAATCCTGACTCCAGGCTTAAAAATACTCTGCCGAGTACCCATCCATCTGTCATATTCCCTCTCTAAATATATATATATATATATATATATATATATATATATATATATGTAGTTATACATATATGATCTTATTTTTAAGATGCTTTGGAAGGAATACTTCCATCACTCGCGTTGTAGATAGCGGGTTTCCGAGTCAGTGCTGGCTTCCTGCAGAACAGCAGTCCTGGGGGAGTGAGACTTCCCGAACCTCGAGGATTGCAGTCTGTTTCGAGTAGGTTTGCCTTAGTCAGGGGACAAACTCTGGGTACCACCAAGATCCATCTCAGCAGCCAGGGCTGGCCTTCCATGGTGTCTTCTTTAACCTGGTAGCAAAAAGAGAAAAACCCAGCTTTCTGGAATAATATAAGGTCTGAGTCCAGCCCTCACCTCCACTGTGGACCCCCACTTCTTATGCTGCTCCATAGTTCATGAGCCCCTCCCACCCAGTCTCCATGTGTACCCCCCCCCCCCGCCTGAAGGAAGAAAGAGGAATGGTGCTTATTCCTGGTCTATCGTCTTCTTGATACAACCAAGTGCCATTAAGATCTGAATGGGACAAACCCCATTTAACTCCCTCCCTCACTGACACAGTCTGCACATATACGATGGGGACTTGTCACGGCTGGAGTGACTGGATGGACACCACTCACTGAGAGGGTGCAGTGAGGGAGGGAAACCACTGGTGTATACTAGAGAATGTACAGTCACGAGGTCTGGGGCTGAGCCTAGGCTCTGACAGATGCCAGGTGTGTGATAGACCTTGTTCCAGCAAGCCTCTAGTGTACCCATCTATGCAGTGGGTATGACCTTTAGACCCTGGGAACTGGCATGGTGCCTGGGCAGTGAAATGCCCTGGAGGGAGAAAAAGGGGGAGTCTGGATCAAAGCCTCAGGTGCTGCTGAGAGAAAGGTGGTGGTGTAGGCTGTCTCCACATGGCCCCTGCCTCCCGAGGGACACTTGCTTCTGTGTGATTCCACTGTCAACTTTGACTCCTCCCATCTACTGGGCACACATCATTGGAATATTCTACACAGGGCTCAGGCTGAGGGCTGGGGTGCGGCCTCCATGACTCCAGCACCACTTCCCCGTATACCAGAAGAAAAAAGGAAAAATATACAAGGATGAAAAGGGGAAAAAGTTCTATAGGGCACAGGCTGAGCCCTCTGTCCTACTTTCAGCATCTGGCTTAAATTCCATCTTGCTACTCTCAAGGCCAGAGTCCTGCATCCTGTCCCTACAATATAGCCAACTGAGCAGAGAGCTAGGTGAACAAGCTAACCTTCCCAGCACCTCCCAACTGGCGGTCCCCCACTTTCACTCACAGGACTTCCTCATCTGTAAAATAAGGCAAATGAGAGTGTCTGCCAAAGGGGAGAGTGTCTGCCAAAGGAATTCTCAAAAAGGTATCTAGAAGGGATGGCAACTGGTCATAACCTGTTCATTGGGTCTGCTAGAGGCTAGAGGGGTTCTCTGTACCAAGTCTTTTCTCATTCCCTACCCAATTCCTTCTAGATTCTTTGTGACAGGCACCACCTTTCGCTTCCTGGGATGCTGGCTGCTGCTCCTCTGGCTCCTGGACCCATACCTGCTGTTTTCACTCAGAACTGTCTTTTGTGGGTGCACGACAAGCACCGGCTACATGCCAGGCACAGCCCCTGCTCTCCTCCCCCGCAATCCGTGAGCACTCAAGTGGAATCCTGCATTGGTAATTGTCTACTTGCTGGCAATCTGGGCTTTCCGCAGTTCTTTTTGTTGTTGTTTTTGAGGTAGAGTCTATGTAGCCCAGGCTGCCCTCCAACTCACACTCCTCCTACCTCCACCCACACCGGGTCTTTCCTTCTCTTCCTACTGCAAACCACTGGGCTGTGGGTATTCCTCCACTACTCCAGAAATGGGTGTGGAATCCCTCCCAGTTGTCCCAGGCAGATCATACCCTTGGCATGGACAAGAAAAGTGAAGGCCAGTTAGATAATCATCTGCAGACAATGGGGCATCTTAGGCTTGACCCTGGCTTTTTTGGGGGGGGGCGGGGGTTCAGAACCATCATCAATGCCTGGAACATCCACACTTGTGTAGCCATGCTGCAAATAGAAAAGCCAACAGAAGCCATGACAGTTGCGTGGTCTGATGAAGAGGGTGGTTAAGCTGTGTGTCCCTTCCTCCCATCCTGTGCCTGGCACTGTGTAAATCTGAGTTCAGAACAGACACTTGCTGGGCTGCTATATGACCCAAGAAGTCACTAGCTGTCCACACAGGCTGTCCAGGCTCCATGGGAGCTCCATGGGAGGATCCAGAAGGAAAGGCAGAAGGGAGGAAAAGTGCTTTTTTGATGTCCCATCTGCAATCATTTGCAGATGGTTATATAATCAATAAAATATCAGTGCCTGGGACTGGGAATGGCCCTGTGCTCCATGGAAGGGCCAGGTCTAGTGTTGGGGACTGTGCTGCGGTTGTTATTCCACTGGATGGGTAGGATGGCTTTCAGGAAGGTTGGCATGGCAAGTGTGGAAGGTGGCCAACTTGCGCTTCCACAGCATGGGCACCGCTGCCTTTGCTTAGCTGCCCTCCTTCCTGTCCCCCCACCTCTGCCATCAGATCATGGAGTCCTAGAAGGCCTGTTTTGAGTTCAATCTTGCTTATGCTGTTTGTTCTGGGGTGGGACTGTCATAGCTGACACTCACAAGCCACTGCTCCAACACTCAGGCCTATGTGCATACCGTATTCCATTGCACACACAGCTACACTGCGACACAGGAGGCCACCTGTCCCCGGCTCAACTTCTGAAATTCACAGCTTCTCTGCACACCCCCTCCCTGTTGGAGAGGAGAGGACTTGGCAGCAACGTCTCTTTGTCTCTGACTTTTCCTCCCCCAGCCTCTGGCTGGCTCACTGCTTCCCGTTGCTTGTGACATCTGCACCCAGACACAGGAGGTGCACAGGGCAGCGCTATACTTCCTCTCTCCTGCAGATGCTAGACCTAGGTAGGGGTGGATCATGGAGAAGCAGCAGGGGGTGGGTAGTCCAGTCCTGAAACTTGACAGGCAGCTTTGGTTCAAATGGTGTCTATAGGGGTAGTCTAACATGCTCACAGAGGCACACTCACAAGCCCACTGCTCAAACCCTCAGGTCTATGTGCATACTATTTTCTATTGCACACACAGCTGCTCTGTTGCACAGGAGGCCACCTGTGTCCGGTTAAACCCAGCAATAGCCCAAGTGGTCAGATTAGTGACCACACCTGAGCAGCTACCCTGAGCTACATCTGAGCATACACATGGGTGTCTTCTCCTGATCTCATATATGAATTCTGAGTTAAGCTACCATGCTAGCCTGGGGCCATAGTTCAGTGGCAGAGTGCTTCCCCAGCATGTTCGAGGACCTGGGTTCCATTCCAAGGACCACAAAAGAGGCAAAAGATGGGGCATCAGCATATCTGTCTTGTGGTTTGTCTGTGGGATGTCCCCCTAGAGACTCCTGTGCTTGGACACTGTTCCCCAGATAGTGGGGCTGCTTTGGGAGGTTGTAAAACCTTCTAAATGTGGGGGCTTAGCTGGTAGATGTTGGACCATAGGAGTAGGTCTTAGTGTCAGAGAGTGGAGTTCAGGGCCAGAGATTGGGATTCATGGTTAGGGTTGGGGTTCAGGATCAGAGGCTTGGCCTTCAGGGTCAGAGACTAGACATCCAGGTCAGAGGCTGGGCCTCCAGGGTCAAAGACTAGACTTCTGGGTCAGAGGCTGGGCCTTCAGGGTCAAAGACTAGTCTTCTGGGTCAGAGGCTGGCCTCACTCATCTGGCTCTTGCCTTAGTGCCTATTGACTGATGTGCCACCTCGGGTTCCTAACACCACCACCCCCAGAACTCAGTCTCACCCCCATGCCTTCCAACCATGTTCCCTCTGACCCATGGGCCCAAAAGACCCTCTCATCTTTTCAGTTACTTCTGTTAGGAACTCTGGCTTTGACTACAAAAACAGCAGCACACTCCTTGGCCTCTTTACTTACAGATTCTGTGGTTGATCATGAGCAAGATGCCTGAGCACAGAAAACATGCCAGTGGCATCTAGGGTACCACAAATGAGGCTCAATGACAAGCACTATGAAAGTAAGGTCATCTAATTCTCCTATCATCCCCTTGTAAGGAAAAATGTACTCCTCAAGGCCATGGGGATACTAAGGCCAGTGCTGACTTGGAGGTTGGTTCTAGCCCATAACATCATATGATCATCATACCCACTCAGGACAACTCTGCCTTCCCAGGACAGAGGTTGGGACTAGAGTCAAAAGGTAGCCTTGGGGTGGGAGAAGACAGCCATAGTGGCCAGTTTGGGATTGACACCCCTACCCCACCCCACGCCATGTCCAAGGCAAGAAGCTACAGGCAGATATAGAGCTAGGAATGTAAGCAGTTGGCCAATGGCAGAGGAGAAAGCAGGCTTTGGTCACCTGGAGAGAGAACCATAAGGCTCTGGCCCAAGGAGTGGCTGATAAGAGAGGACAGAGAACTTGACTCAGGGCTTGTGAAGGTTCCTGGGGCCACAGTGGGCTGTGGTAGAGTCAGGTTGACACTAAAAGGTGTATGGATTGCCCACAGGAGCCCACAACAGGGCACAACCACTCTTTGTGGTCAGAGGTGGGACTGAGCGGACCGAGCCTACATGGACAGCATCAAAGTCAAGGTCACCTTAGGTAAAGGGTGGAGGAGAATTTAACCTGCTCACTTCCACACCACAGGGCCCCTGTCTCCCTGAGTCAGAGACCCTGCAGGGAGCCTCACTTCCATCCACAGAGCAGAGACAGTGACAGGCTAAGTTTCTGAATAGCTAGATGGCCTGCAGAGGAGTGGGGGTGGGGCAGCACCTGGACCTCCACCTGAGCCAAGGCTCGGCTGAAAAATCTCTAGGTAGTACCAGTTATGAGGGGCAGAATAGACACAGACTGACGGGGGCAGCTGAAACTGTGGTGCAGTTTCCCCATGGCTGATAAGCCCTGATCCCATGACCCAGGAATCACAGTGGGGGCAGAAACAGAAGGGTTGTGCTATGCTGAGTGAGTGACACGCGTCTGTCTGAGGGTATGTGCAGGTTTTCCTTCATTTCCCTTCCACAGTGCACGCTGAACTGTTCCAAACAGCTCCTTCCCCCAGGGGTGGAACAGTTGAGTCCCACATGGTCCTGACTACTCAGGAAGGACCACATGTGCCTGCCATGGCCCCTGGGCACAGAATGCAAGTGCAGATGCATTGACATTTTTCTAATTAACATTTTCACATGGAAAAGTAAGGATTCCAGGTGCATGGGGGCCTGCCCCAGTCTGGGAGGGACACTGGTTTCCTGGGTTTTCGGGTATGCCCAGCAGGTGATGGCCACTGGGCTGCTGGGAAAGCAGAATGGTGCTCAGGCTCTGAGTAACTGGGGTTGGGCATAAAACATCACAAATAGAGCCAGAGCCAGCTGCAGAGGAGTCGTCCTTGGCTGGTCAGGCAAGTTCATGCTCCCTCTCATAGGGACAATATCCAACCTCTGTGTAGTTGGCACATAAAGCCCTACTATGCACCAAGCATATACTTGGCACATGAAGCCCTATGAGCCAAAGCACTGTGGGATACTCTCTGACCCTTGACCTCAATTAGCATTTATCAGAGAATGAAAGTTACAAGTGTTATTTATAAGGTGTCTGATATCACAATGCTTGTGTAGTAACAGCTGATTTCCAACATGGTCCCAAAGAGGCATGGGCCCTTGAGATGTGCTTGTCTTCAGAGACATCTCCAGCCATTCTGCAAGCAGAAGCTCTTCTCAGACTCCATCCCTGTCTTCAGCTGTCCTCCAGACTGTCTGCATTGGAAACAGCTTTATAATGCTCCTACTCCTCAGCTACTCTCTGTTGGCCATGCCCAGCCTAGAGGATGCACCAGGCAGGACCAGGGATCCAAGGAAGGAAGGTGTGCACAAGAGATCTGTGGACACATCACTGGGCTGCCCAGGTATCCTACCAGGAGGTCTGGGGTCTGGGCCCAGCCATTAGGTCATAGTTGGGGACCAGGTAGAGGCTGCAGTTGAAGGACAAACACGGCAGTGGCCAGAACCACCAGACGCTAATGAAAATGCAAAGGAGCAAACTGAGAGCACATGGATTTACTTATTTTTTTTCTATTTCTGGTTTTGAGATTATATGTTTTGTGAACTCTGGCAAAGGCCTCCTAGGAGAGCCACAACCCAGAGCAGGACAGTAGCCATGTGGAAGAGGGGGCTGTCTGGTACCAGGCACCTGCAGGCCTTGTCAATAAGCTGTGCCACACAGTCTGCCAGGCTTGCTCTGAACCATCCTGGCCTCAGTCTAGTCTCCCTTTCCCCAGATGGCCAGAGAGGCTAAGCCAGTTGCTCAAAGCCACACAGCTGGTCTATGGCTGCAGAGTTGGCTGTGGTCCAGGCAGAAGGCTGGGAAGGATTTCCCACATCTGACTGTCTTTGCCTCCTTAGCTGTCATTGATGCCCCTTCCAGCCCTCTGTAGCCCTCATCTACACCTCTGCTCTATGAACTACGTTGGGTCATCACCCAGCCAGCACTCTACTTACAGCACCAATCACCTCCCTCAAGTCCATGGCTGTGATCCAGTGCCACCTGGTTCAGGGATCTCCCCCACTCTTCTTCAACTCCCCCCCCCACAGAAGAGCTCCCACTCCCAGCAGCATCCCCCATGGGTCCTGTCTCTTCTGTACCTTGTGGGGTGTCAGCTACAGAGATATGGGAACTCCACACCAGTCCTGCCAGGACCACCTGGTCCAAGGCCTCTTCAGTGGGAGAGGGAGCACAGCAGAGTGGGTAGGCACATGGATACTGAGGACACACTGCCAGGAGCCAAGGTCCAGGCTTGGTGTTTTTAATGTGCAATCTTGGGGGTGTTCTTCCCCTCTCTGGTGCTCACCTATCAGATGGGACATTCTGTAGATACTCCTCTTTGGGGACTGGGCCAAAGCTGAAATGAGAAGACACCAGGAAGGAGCCACCAGTAGGGAAGGATCGCCCGGGGACATGCTATTAGTGTGAAACCCTTGGTGAGTCACCCCTTTTCTGGTTTGGAGCCCCCAACTGCCACCAAAACTGATACAATAGCACGAAACTCCACCCTGATACAATAGCATGAAATTCCACTCTGTACAATAGCATGAAACCCCTTCAACATCCTAGGACACCTTGTCATTGTGACCCTTCTGTATGCATGGGTGGTTCCAAATGTGTCTTTTTCAGGCTGGGCATTCTTTTGAGTCATAGGATGATGCCTGTGTTCTCTTCTAGGAGTGCTTCTTGATCTTTCTGAGAATGTCTTAAATCACTAGGGGTGGTGGTGGGAGTGCACAGTTAGGGTGGGGACCCTCTCTCAGCTCTGGTAAGTTCTAGCAGGTGTTTGTGAATACTTGCCATTTCTGTGTTTTGATCCCTGTGTCCCTTCAGTGCTAGCAAAGACCACTCAGAGGCTCTGGCTGGAAGCTGAGCTAGTCTCTCATGGGGGGTGGGGGAGTGTTCCTGTGCATGCACACGTGTGTGTGTAAGCCATAGACAACCGTGAGCACTGTTCCTCACAACACTTGTTTATTGTTATTGTTTTAAACTTTATTGTTACTGTGTGAGTGTATTATGTGGTGTGTGTGTGTGTGTGTGTGTGTGTGTGTGTGTGTGTGTGTGTGTGTGTGTGTGTTGGGGGTCATGCCTCAGTGCAGGTGTGAAGGTGAAGTTCAGGGGACAACTTCAGGGAGTTGGTTCTCTCTTTCCACTTTGATGTGGGTTTCAGGAATTTGAACTCAGGTTGTGAGGCTTGCATGGTAACATCTTTACACACTAAGCCATGCTGCTGGTCCTACCTTGCTTTGTTTTTTTTTTTGTTGTTGTTTTTTGTTTTTTTGTTTTTGTTTTTTTTTTTTTTTTTTTTTTTTTGAGATGGAGTTTTCATTGGCCAGGGCTGGCTGACTAAAGAGTTGCAGGGATTTATCTGTGTGGTTCTGCTTCCCCATCACTGGAATATGGAGCACGTGCCATCACAACTAGCTTTTTGTGTGTGTGGATTCTGGGGAATTGAACTCAGATCCTCATGTCTGTGAGTCAAGCACTTTACCAGCTGACCTATCTCCCCAGACACTCTCGTGCAGACACCATCCTAAACCCAGTGTCTCTCTTTCTCAGCATGGGTTCCTCTGGCCCTGTTGAAGCTCAGGTCTGGCTGTTGGCCATCTTCCCTGGGGGACTGCATCACTTTGCTGTGACTGCAGAGACTTTCTGAGCCATTTCCTTCTGGAAAGCTTCCAGTGTGGTCCCATGACCCCAAGGGGAGAGCAATGCTTACCAGCCCCTGAAAGCCTTGCTTTACAGCTTGTTCTCCTGGCTCACACCCTGTCTGGACTCTAGATAGAAGACAGTGGGTGAAGCTTCCCACAGAAGGCTGTTTGATGTCCTAGATAATCACAAAGGCACAGCTGAGGTTCCTGGGCAGGAGTGACAGGACCAGGGCAGCAACATAGAAGGTGAGTCCTGGCTATTGTGCACACACAGCTGACTGTGTGGAGGCAGAAGTGACTTCCTCGTGTGCTGCCTCTATACCATGGTTTCAGAGGCTTAGCCTCAACAGGGTTTCCTAGCCACTTGCCACCCCTTCAAGGACTATCTTCTGCTGAAAACACCTATGCTGCAAAATTGTTGCTTCAAACCCAAGGCCCTACCAAGGTCCAGCTCCACCACTTCCACGCTGTGTGCCCTCTGGCAAGCTACTCAACCAGTCTGTGCCTCAGATCTCTCCTCTAGAAATGAGATGCTCATAGTAGGCCTGATACAAAGATCCATGAAGTGTTTTGCACACTCCCCAGAACCTGTATGAAGCATGCAATAAATATTAGCTAGTTATTATTTTCATCAAAAAATGAGAAAACACAAAAACAATACTCTTATTAACTGAGAGGGACAGGAAGAGAGGGACTAACCAAAGCCACAAAGTGAGCATGGAGGAGGTCTCTGGACTCCAGATCAGGGATTTTTTTCTACTCTCCTTCAGCCAGTTGGCTGTGTGTGTGTGTGTGTGTGTGTGTGTGTGTGTGTGTGTGTGTGTGTGTACATGTGCATTCTTTATTGCATAAAGCCACTGTATTATGTGTGCTGTCAGATATCCTATTAAAAAGCAAAGTGAAAAAAACAGTGAGCAGTCTTCCTCTGCCTGCTCCTGCACTGATTACAAAATTAAATTAAGCTCTGGGGCTCGCTGCCGCTGTTTGATGGGGAATACAATGAATTGCTCTTTGCCTCCCTGTGAGAAGTCCCTGAGCTTGGAGCTGGGGGAGCTCAGCCCCAGACAGTATTTCTTCCTCCCAATGCCCGGGGGGCAGAACCTTCCTCTCTAGAAATGTTAAGCCCCTGCACCCGGCTGCCTTTTTATTAGGTTAATAAAACACCAGACCCATCAAGTCTCCGACTCATAAAGGTCACTGAGTCACGTCTGAGTGCAAGGAGAGTGGAGGGGTAGCTGCTCCCTAGAAGTGGGGGTGAGAGAAACTTCCCCCATCCCCAGGCTGGCATGGACTCTTGGGGCTTGGACCAGAGTGCTCCAGGAGCAGTGAGGGCAACATGGCAGGAAGCTGCATGGTTGCCTGACTGTACAGCCTTAGTGAACAGGGTCACCAGGGAAGGGTCAGGAACTGGCAGGAAAATGGCTAGGGGTCTGGAGGGCAGAAGAGTTATACACTGGCACCAGCAACTGGAGGGAGAAACAGTACTGTCTAGAGCCATGCCTGCATGGGCCTTAGAGCTACCAAGTTCTGGTTCAAAGTATGCACCAGAGGCTACCTTTACTCTTGATCTATTCCTGCTGTGTCAGGGTCCTGAGGATGTGGAACAGGCCACCCTGAAACAGTGGTAATCCCTATCCTCTCCTAAGGATCTTGAGTGACTGGGCTCAGCTGGGAGGTTCTTCTCCTCCATCTGGTGGCCCCGGGTGACAGTTAAGTGGACATGCCACTTGCCTGCAACTGGAAGCACAGCTCGAGCTGGGGAAGCCTCACTTTCCATGTGGCTGGGGGTTCCTCCCAGCCAGCACTGAGCATCCGAAGGGAGCCAGAGTTCCAATGGTGAATGTAGGCCTTTGAGAGCTTGGGAGAAGAAATACACAGTATCACTTCTGTGGCATCCTATTGGTTCGCATGATAGATGGTCAGACTGGAGGGAAATGAAAATAGATTCCACCTAGCATGGGAGAAGTGGTTAGGAACTGACAGCCATCTTTAACCTACCCATCTTCTCTCTGGTTTCCCTGTGCCTCTAGGACAGATTCCAACAGATTTCCCCAGTGGTCTCCAGGGGCAGAATCCCTGTCTACCACTCTACATCTGCCTCATGCCACTCTGTATCTTGGCTGTACTTCAGCCCACAGCCCTTCCAGATGCTCCATTTTGCCCAACTCTTCCACTTCAAGGCCTTTGCACTTGGCATTGATGCTCCTTGCTTGACTAGCTGTTAGACTTAAGGAGTCAGCCAAAAGATGACACCACAGGACTTCCCTCTTGCAGCCCACATTTACTGTGCACTTACTACATGCTGAGCATATTAAAATAAAGTCCTTGTTATTCTCTATTAACTTCCCCTTGCTTTAATGCTTTATTTTCCTTTTCCCTATGGGACCTGCACGCTTCCCCATGGTGCATATACTATCCCAGGGGAAGTGCTTGTTGCATATGTGTTGAAAGAATGTAAGCCATTGCTTAGTCTTGTGACCTTGACCAAGTGACTTGACCTTGACCTCTCTGCCTCCGTTTCCCCATTTGTGATGTGGTTAATTGAGAGTATCCTCCTCATAGGGATGTCACAAGGATACAGTTACTACAAGTCAAGCCCATAACCTGGCTCAGCATACAGCAAGACACCATCAACACACAACCCTGCAGTAACCATCATCTCCTTAATGAGATCTGGACTCTGCTGTGACAGGACCCAGCTTGAGTTCTGGTAGAGTCAAGGGCCTCGTGGATGCTTCTTGGTTTCACCTCAAGTGTCTATCATTGTGCCTGGCGCTCAGTGAAACAAATTTGCTGATTGAACCGACAGCCTGTTTGGGTCCATCCACACAGTGGTTCTGCCTACGTCTTACATTATTCACATTCTAGAAGCCTTGCCCAGCATGCCATGCCCCTTTCTACTGCAGAGCTATCTGTTTGCCATGTGGCCCAGTCACTGCATCATTGACCTCGGAGATGCAGGGCCTGGAAGAGGCTATGTTTTATATTGCCCTTGGTTATCAGTCTTCTTATAAAATGAAGGGCAGAGACCCTCAGTTGAAGGTGTCTTACTAGGTGCTGAGTACTGCTTTGTGTATGTCAACCAGTTATTGTCCTCACAGAGGCTCAGAGAGGTTCAGTAACTTGCCAGAGGCCCAGCAGTTCAGACTAGTTTGATTTGGTGTCTAGACTCTCTTTTTTTCCTGGGTTTTTAGAGACAGGGTTTCTCTGTGGCTTTGGAGGCTGTCCTGGAACTAGCTCTTGTAGACCAGGCTGGTCTCGAACTCACAGAGATCCTCCTGTCTCTGCCTCTCAAGTGTTGGGATTAAAGGCGTGCGCCACCACCGCCCAGCTGGTGTCTAGACTCTTACCCCTTGTCCTCCAGAGGCACTGCCACACTTCTGTGTTGACCTCTGCACTTGTCCCTTGCCTGTAGACACAGGAATGAGCAGCTGGGTGAGCTTGTGGTCTGTGCCAACACACATACACACACCTTCATGCTCAGAAGATACCAACTCCTGGCTATCTGCCCTGCTGCCACTATGTTGAAACCCTTGCTAATTGCTGAACCTGGGCCTGCTTTCATCCTTCCTCGCCAGCCTAGCCTCTGGAGACAAGGGCCTAAGCAAGTACCTGTCCCCGACATTCCTAACCTCATCCTCAGGTACATCTGAAATACTTTCTGGTCCTGGGAGGGACAGGGACTTTGGTGTCCCAGAGAGATAGAGATGTCAAGGCCCAAACCGTCAGATAGTCCTCTGCCCTAGCACTGGGGACATATGCTCTCCTGCTTGGCTGGCTTGCCAGTCTCCACACCCAGACCTCTGCTTCTAGGTTTGTAAATGTCACATTCAGCAGAGGGCAAACATGTTTGGGCTACTATGCCTTCCTTTCCGTTTACCTTTCTCTCCAGTCAGAGTAGGCCAGGAGACTGTAGGCAAACTCCATCCACAGGGCT
Organism: Cricetulus griseus; assembly: GCF_003668045.3. Lineage (NCBI taxonomy): Eukaryota > Metazoa > Chordata > Mammalia > Rodentia > Cricetidae > Cricetulus > Cricetulus griseus. Next base: position 27,632,197 of record NC_048595.1, on the reverse strand, counting down.
ACACTAAGGAGCTGTGCCCGGGTGGCCAGAAGGAGGGGTGGGAACAGGTTCTGTCTTGCAGAAGCATAAGGGAAGCCTGCCTAGACCAGCTTGGTGTGAAGACCAAGCTTGGGTATATGCTTTAATCCAGGGGCCCTTACTAAGTTATAGAAAGCACCCATACATGGGTGCCCTTTTACTGGGGCCAAGAGTGTAGACTTTCTGTAGCACAGGTTAACCCAGCTGAGTCTTAATACCTCTTTCAGGGTCTTTGCACCACACTGGAGGGTGGAGCACCAAGTTTGTGGAGTGGCTTCTCCCTGAATGTTCTTGGTACCAGAGTGGAGTTTGGGAATATGGGACAGAAGAATGGCTGAGTTACTGATGCCTGGCCTTCTGGACTTGCTGTGTGTGTGTTGGGGGGGGGGTGCAGGGGGAGGTTGCTATCAGAGACAGGCAGTTCTCTCAGGGAGAAAATGTGCTAAAAAACCCCTCTTGAGTTGGGGCCTCTGATGAGGGAGTGAGAAGGGGTAGAACGGATAGGAACACACTGTGGTAGTTTGAAAGTGATTGGCCCCATAAGCTCAGAAGGAGTGGCACTATTACAAGGTGTGGCTTTGTTGGAGTGGGTGTGGCCTTGTTGGAAGTGTGCCACTGTGGGGGTCGGCTTTGAGGTCTCCTTTGATCAAGTTCAGTGTGACACTCGGTACACTTCTTGTTGCCTTTGGATAAAAGATGTAAATTCTCAGCTCCTTCTCCAGCACCATGTCTGCCTGCATGCTGCCCTGTCCTGCCATGATGATAATGGACTAAACCTCTGAAACCATAAGCCAATCCAATTAAATGTTTTCTTTATAAGAGTTGCTGTGGTCACATTGTCTCTTCGCAGCAATAGAAACCCTAAGAAGCACACCTGCTAGACATAGGGAGGAAGGAAGAGGCAATTGGGTAGGTGAGTTTTACCTTTCCCCTCCAGTCACAGCAGGCCAGGAGCTCAGACACGAACTCTGACACAAGTGCTCCACTCAGGAGCCACACCTAGATGGCCAGGAGGGTCTACAGACCTTCATGGTCAGTGTTGAAAGGTGTTTTGTCCTTCTGTCTTTGACCACCCATGCCATCCCTGCTGGCTCTGTGCAAGCTCCCTACTGGCTCTGTCTCCTGAGCTTTCTTCCTGACTCTTCCACCTCTGAATTTTCTCTCTTTCTGGGGCCCTTCCTCCTCTCTGGCAGAGTTTAAAGGTGACCGGTCTCTTTGGCTTCTCCATTGTCTGTACCTAGCTCTCATGACTCCTTTCACCGGCACCTTTGGTTGTTACCCAAGGTGCAAGTGGTTTTGATTTTGAAGTAACCTAGTGATTTAGGGAGCTGACACATAGTCCGTGACAGCTTGTGGGGGCTCATATTGCTGCAGAACCGAGTGCCTTGGAGGTTAGCACCACCCTCCATCTCCAGGCGTTAGTCTGGGTATGCCTGGAAGCTTCTGCTTTCTCTGCATAGTTTGGGTGTGGTGATGCACATCTGTAGTCTTTGCACTTGGGACATGGAGGCAGGAAGATCGCTGTAAGTTTAAAGGCAGCCTGGATCATAGTGAGGCGTGCGCGTGCGCGCGTGTGTGTGCGCGCGCGCGCGCACACACACACACACACACTCCAGTTTAGGTGTACTGCACCCCAGTACCCACCCTTTATGTTAGTCTTCATGGGCCACAGACAGGCCCTGGCACTGGGCTGACGGGCTGACTGTCTGTCCCTGCGCTGTCTCTCAGTGTCTGCAATGGAACTCTGGTTCTGTCTCCATATGTTGCTTCCAGATAAGTCTCTGTCTATTCTGTTTGTGCTTCCAACTCTGAGGTGGGTCTACACCCCCATACCTCCTACCAAGCTCTTGATGCTTTTCTGTCTCTGTCCCTGTACTACTTACATCCAGCATTAAGTGATGCCACCGTCTGATTGCAGGAACAACCCTGGAGCATGTTCTCCAAGCCAAATCACTCCTAGACAGCCAGGGCCTAACTCAGGACCTTGGGTCACACTGCCCCCACCCTCAGCCCCCTAGTCTTTCATGTCACTTCGAGGAAGTTTCCTGAACTCTGTGTGACACTGCTGTCAGGGCCTGACTTACCAGGGGAGCATGAATAATTAAAAGCTGCAACCAGGCTTGTTCCGACTTAAGCTGTATTAGTGTTGCTAACTGTCCCGACCCGTTTAATATTCATGCCATTCTTGGCTCCTTTAAAGAGGGGGGAGCTTGCTACCTGATTTAAATTGTGCCTGTCAGTTTCGATTAAAGATCAGGTTGACCACAGTCGCAGGGAAATTAAATGAACATTCTCTTAAGCAATATCATAGAATTTAATGTAGCAATTAATATCTATTGCAATGTGGTGCCGTCACAGCTGCTTGGCATGGAATGGAGAGCTCATGGGGGTGGGGGAGGCTGGCAGGGCCCCTAAGTCTCCATTCTCCAGAAGTGAGGCCCTGGAGGGTCCTGGTCTTCACCTGGCTTCATGCCTGAGGTGGGCAGAGAACACATACTACGGCTGCTGTCATGCAGGGTCTATCCTTGTTGGTGCAGCCTTCTGTGGAGCTCATATTGGGGAGACTGAGGCACCGGGCATCAGAGGCTGTTTGAGGGTGGTAATGATTTGTTGTCAGAATGGGACAGCGTGTGACAGGAGCCCCACCCACTGAGGACCAGCCAAAGAGGAAGGTGAGAGGAGGCTTGGCTGAACTCTCATGCCCTGAGAGTTGAGCTCTCATGCCCTGGGGTTGCCTTTGAGAACCTGCTGTAGCTGAGGTCATGTGACACTGGGAAGGCCAAATGGAAGCTTCCAGGCAGTAGGTTAAACACGGACAGACCTGCCACAGCTGGGCTGGGGGAGACACTGTGGAATCTGCTCCTGGTGTTCTGAAGCCAGGCTGCAGAGTGGGTCTGTGGCTGCGGCTCATTCTCGGCTCCTTGTCTGAAGGATGGGAATCACCACCTACTGAGAGCCAGGAAGAGCAACCAGTGAACTGTGGGCTGAGGCACTATGCCTCCCAATGGTTAGGGACACAGCTTTAGGAGTCCCGTATGCTGGATTTGAACACAGGCTCCTCCATGTTGAGGGTACCTGTCTTCTGGCAAGGTAACCACACCGACTCAGTTTCCCCATCCTCAAAATGCAGATAAGAAATTGTCTTTGTCTTATCATCTGCCCAGGGGATAATTATGCTAATGCAGGTTAATGAGTGTTCAAAGCAAAAACCGGTGCCAGGACCCCGTGAGGCCTAGCTGTGGTCCCTGTGACAGTCAGGGATGACGTCAGGGTTGTGGCTGAATGTGATATTGCTTGTACTACAATGAAAGAAGATGGTGCTGGCTTCCCCTGTTGATGTCATCTGGTTCCCATAAAAAAGCACATGCATAATATATAAGGTGTACATGTTATGAAGATAATCAAATGAAGACCAATATTCTCATCTGATCTAAGTACTAGAACATTCATTAAGCATGGAAACTCTGGTGGGGCTCCTCCTCATTCTAACTCTTACCCCACCCCTAAGGACTCCATGCCAAATTGTATTTGTCACTGACTTGCTTTCTTTAAAAACATAAAGTCTGTGAATCTTGTGTTTTTGTAAATAAAACGGGTATTTATCTTGCAACTTTCCCTGCTTTGGTTTGTAGGTTTGCTTCCTCTGTGTAGCTGCAGGGGAATCACTTCCAGCTCAGTTCAGCGGTGTGGTAGAATCTCTGCTGTGAATCCAGGGTGCTGTGAATCCAGGGTAGGGTCAAGGTCATGCCCACTGTGCCTCCAGGGGCTCAGGGCCACCGTTTCCGGAAGGTTCATGCTCATAGGACAATCACAGGGTGCAACAGACACAGGTGTGCCAGACACAAGGTGCAGGCACCATGGCCATGCTCTGTGTAACTTCAGCTGGCCTCCAGATGTGTCCTAAAAACACAGTGATATCAGACCAGACCAGGCCAGACTTAGGGCAGTGGAGGTCAAGGAGCAGACAGGGACCTAGGAAAACTCAGGACTCTCAGGGGTCAAGATGAACCAACCCAAATCTTTGTGTTCCTTCCCTGAGCCACACCCCTCTCACAGTCACACAATACACTGAGGCCCTAAGGTACACGGGGTCCCTGAGGGTAGGCAGATAAGTCTGGGGGTTGCTACTGAGTTAGCAAGCTATACCTGACCCCCCACCTCAGCACTAGTTGTGGAAAAAAACTGAACTTTAGAGAGATTGGCATGGTCTACACCGACTTTCCAGCTCAGTAAGTGGCTGCACTGAGCTCTGACACCCCACCCCAGTGGTCAGAAGGCTGGGAAGAAGTAGAAAGAGTCAATAGGCATAGCGGGTGTTTGCAAGTGCCCCTCCCCGAGCAGCCCTGCACTATAGATGGGTGGTAACAGTAATCCAGGAACTAAGTGAGCAAGCGACACTCCATTGGTGGCTACAAGGAGACTACCTGATCTCTGCCTGTGTGTTTGTGGGTGGAGGGGGAGTTAGAACTGGAGATAAGACATCTTATAGAAGCTACCAGTACCATGTGGGGAGGAGGAAGGTGCCCCAGTCTCAGGCCACTAAAGCTCATGAAGAAACTCTTCAAGGTGCTTCCTTGTAACTCTCTGAGGAAGATTCCAGGCCTCAAAGGCCCTTCGGGTGGGAATGTGCATCTTGCCATTTGCATTTTGCTCGTAGGCTTCAGGAGATGATAGGTGGCCAGCTGACCCAGCTCCACTCTTGCCTGGCAGGTCTATTTCTCACTCTAAGTGATACATAGGCTCCTGGGGTGGAGGTCAGGCACTGAGTTGTAATGCTTTAGGGAAAATAGGAATCAGTTGCTTGATGGTTTGCTGAGCCTGCAGTTCCCTAGACCTGTGACTCCAGGTCTCTGATAGGAAGCTGAGAAGAGGCTGCCCTGACTGGCTTATCAGGTAATTCTAACTTGGATTGTTCCAGACACACTGAAGAAAGAGTTGGACTGGGTGATGTTCTGCTTTTCTCCGACATCTGTTTCCCTCAGCACCACAGAGCCTACATTTGTTTTGTTTTTCTGAGACAGGTCTAGCTATGTAGACCTGGCTGGCCGGAAACTCACTATGCAGATCAGGCTAGCCTCCAGTTTAGTTTCCTCAGCATTCCCAAAGGTTCAGAGGCTAGTGTCTGGTGTAGGCTGGGCAGGCTCCTCCCCTCTAGGGATTTCACCTTTCCTAACTCGTATCTTTTAAATCACTGAGATGGGAGAAGGAAGCCCAGGAATACTCATTCTCCAGTGGTTTTAACAGCTGGGCTTTTAGAATAGTTTTCTATTCTGTTCCCTACTCATTGGCCTAAGCCTAGCCACATGATCCCAATCTGACTGCAAGGAAAGCTGGGAAATGTAGTCTTCTGTTCAGGAAGACTACATTGACATAAGAGCTGGGGAATAAATAGCTTGCTTTCTGTCTTGGAGATGGATCCATTCTGGCATAGAGCTTCCTGCGCCTCTGGGGCTAAGGACAAGCGGTTGAGCTGTGTCTGTTACTGGGAGGCCTTGCTGGTCACACTTGGGTTTATCAGCTTATTTAGAAAAAGGGTCTACTCTTTTTTGGGTGGGGGAGAGGGAGGTGTGGTCATTATTCACACATGGCTGCTGTGTCCCCATCTTCTCTAGTCAGAACTAGACTGGCTTATAGGGTTCCCTTAGACTGATCATTATGCCAGTCAAAGAGAGTGTTTTGACCTCATTAGATAAACTCTGCGATCAAGTATTGATGTCTGTCACAGCATGGGAGGCGCTGGTATTGGTATGAACACCCTACAGCTGTACTTCTCATCATGGCCGCTAAAAGGACACTTGTGGCCCTTCACAGCTTGTCCTCAAACCTGATCCTCCACAGTCTGTCGAGTTTCTCCAAGTTCAAGCGTGAAGAATAGGTTTGGAGCAGCTCCTGGTGTATAATAAGAGAGCCATGAATGTGAGCTGTCATCTTGATCTTCCCATCTTGGCAGCTCCTGTGACCAGGCTGCTATGCCTGTACCCCATTACAGTGAGGCATCCTGGAATTAAACTCAATACTGATTGGGTGAGTTGACCAACGCAAATTAGAACCGTCCTTACACCTCTTTTATGCACCCAGTCTCTATTAACACAGCTGCAGACTGTATTAGCCCCTCAGTGAAACGTACACTAGTGAGACTCATTGATCAGCTGAAAGCCCACGACTCTGTCTCATATACATTACAATCAAGCCCGTGTCTCAGCCTCCCTGCCTTTGTTCAGATTCTCCTTACAGAAGATTGAGACCTTGCATTAACTCCTGTTTTATTTCATCTTGTGTGGTTCACCTTCAAGACTGCCAAGGTCCCCTTTTTTATGCCTTGAATGCTCTTTTGTCTGCTCCTAAATTGACTTTTCACAGCCAGCGAGAAGCCTGGGTTGGAGCAGCGAGCACTGCAATCATCGTCCTCATGCTGTGCTGGCTCTCTCTGGTGCAGAGCACTTCGCATACAGGACCTCGCTTGAACTTCCGGGCGATACTGGAAGCCAGACCCCAATCTCATGTGCAAGTGGAGAAGTCTCCCTCAGTCCTAGTCTCAGAGACTCAGAGGCAAGATATGACGCAGCCTGGATTTAACTCAATGTCTTTCTGACACCAACATTAATACTGCTAGCCATAGCTCCACATTGTCAGAGACAAGGGAAGCCAAGGCCAGACTTGGAGCTGCCCATCACAGAGCAAACCCACTCCGGTAGGCATAAGTGGGGCATAATTTATTATAGGAGCAGATTGCTCACAGAATTTCTGGGAGGGTCAATACACTACCAGGGGGAAAAAATCTCAACCCCCAATTGAACTGTCCTACCAGTGTGCAGTGCCTGTGACTACAGGATTACAGTGCTCAGTTCTGGCTTTGGCCAAGCTTGTCTAAGAAAGCCCTGGCTAACACCTCCTGTGACTTTCACCCTCTACCTCCACGAAACCAGGTCACGTGCAATACTCTCCCTGCAGAGGTGTCACAACAATGTACCCCTTAGCCTTTTAGTCTCCCTCATTCAGAAGGATGCGGTGGCAGGGTGGTAGTGTGCTGTTTGCCAAGCTTGGGGGCACATTTGACATACTGAGCTTAGAGCCATTACTCAGGTCACTGGCCCCTTCTTTGGTGATGTCTGCTGTGATGTCATCGTCTTCTAGAGCCCTTTACACCTAACTCTGAGAATATTCTTTCGGCCCTGGCCAGAGCTTTGGATTTATCAGGCTTTGAGGCACCCATCATGGAGCAGCAATGTGTGAGTCTTTTTAGAGAGGGCATCCTGCAGGGGCCTGGGCATGGAGGGCTGGGATCTAGGCTGGAGGGCTCTGCCAAGATGTGGTCCTTCTTCCAAAGGGTGAGTTTGTTCCTCACTGGACCCAGGATCCTGTCTCAGGCATGAGGCAGAGGAGAGAACACAGAGCTCAGCCTCCTTTGCAGAACCTCAGATCTCATGGGCTTCCTAGGATCAGTCCCCAGTAAGGAAGGTGGATGGATTGGGGGAAGATGGCTCAACAAGTAAAGCCTAATGACGTATGTTTGCTCCTCAGGCCTCACAAGTTGTCCTTTGATGTGTTTGTGCTTGTGCATGTGGCTCCCTGCCATAGCAGCCCTACTCCCACCCCTCCCAAGACTTCTAGTGTCCCATGGTGGATGATTTGGTCTACACCAGTTCCCTAGGGACCTTCTGGTGATGGCCTCTAGAACCCACCCATAGGTGCCTCTTCCTCCTGGGGAGAGTGGTATCTGCTGTGCACTGCTGGTATCTATCTGGATCCTTGGTTATAAATGACAGAAATAAACTTCAAAGTGTAACCAAAGGAGCATTAATAGAAAACTCATGTCAGTTGAAGGGATGTAGTATCATCTTAGAATTGAGCTCTGTCTGTCTGTCTGTCTGTCTGTCTGTCTGTCTGTCTATCTATCTATCTATCTATCTATCCTCTCCCCCATCCCTCCCTCCCACTCTTCTCTGTCTTGATCATTCTCATCCTTTCTGGCTCCATTTTGTTTAACTCTGTGTCAACACTATGCCCCGTAAACACTTTTCCCAAGAACTAGTGCCTAGGAACACCCAGCAGTTCTTCCCACTCGTTGTGCCTACAAATTACCCTCAAGGGGCCAGAGCTCTGGGCTTCGAAAAGTATATGCCCAAGCCAGTTTGAAGCTGCCATGGGGCAGCTGCTTTGATTAGAGTCACATGGTTAGAAGGAGAAGGTCTCTAACCCTGAAGAAAAGACAGGCTGTTCTCAGAATGCAGGTGGGAACTTGCAGACTTGGGTGAGCATTGTGGCTGTCCAGCCAGAGTGCAACAGAGTCCTGTGGGGAGCAGGTGTGCCTGGACTTCTGGCCTTAAACACGCTGCTTGGAACCATAACAGTCCTCTTCAGGGCCCAACACCAGCACAGAAAAGTACACACAGCAAATGTCATGGTGCTCCTTCATGGGCAGTCACCAGAGGAAAGAACCCCACCCGGTCCAGCCTCCTTTGAAAAGGAGGCTCTTCTTCTGCTCCCTGTGCTCCTTTCCTCCTCCTTTTCCTCCCTCCACCCCACCATGTCTCATTCTTGGAACAAGGGACTTGCACTTTCCAGGCAAGCACTAGCTCAGAGCTATACCCTCAACCCTAATAAAGATGAATTTATGTAATTTAATTTTATATGTGATGTGTGTGTGTGTGTGTGTGTGTGTGTGTGTGTGTGTGTGTGTGTTGCATGCACATTTGTGTATTGGCATACATGTCCATTTCAGGGAATTAAGACAGAGAGCAACAGAGGCCAGAACAGGACATAGGGTGTCTTCCTATGTCACCCTCTCTCCCTCACTGCCTTGAGATAGGGTCTCTCACTGAAGCGGAAGCTCCCCATTTTAGCTGGGCTGGCTGACTAGCAAACTTTCAGGATCCTAGTCTCCTCCCTCCAGTGCTAGGTTTACAGGCACACAGCCATACACAGCTGTTCACATGGGTTGTGTGGATTCTGACTCAGGTCCTCATGCCTGCATAGCAGGGGCTGGTACCCACTGTGCCTTCTCCACAGCCCACAAAGATATTTTCAAAGTAAAGCTAGTAACAAAGTTTTCTTTAATGTTTATTTGGGGCTGGCTGGCTGGCTGGGGTTCTGAGTTGCAGCCTAAACAATAAAGACTGTTGTGCTCCATTAGTGATGTCTGCCACAGGCAGAGGCTAGGAGGAACTGCAGTGTGCTTGCCTGCCCCTGCACCTAAAAATCTGCACCTAAAAATTCCCTCCAATGGAAAAGAGAAGGCTGGAGTTCCAAAATATGCTAAACTGGAGAGCATATTTGGGGGTGGGGATCATTGTAACCTCTGCCGCCTAAGGCTCGTATCTGAATATCTACCTGGACACAGTTCCCTTTTCAGATTCACCTTCTCAAGTGTCCCTACACTCCCAGGTGGTTCCCAGGCTTGATTACAACTTTAAGTCTTCGAGTGACTCCTCATTATCTAAAGCCAGCCAATCATATCCTGAACACATTGCCGCAGGACTTGCTGTCTTGTGAATGATACTGAGACAGAGTGGCTCACGGTGCCAGCTCAGGCCTTAGCAGTGCCCCTAGATGATCATCTCTCTTGTTGCCCTTGTTTACCCCAGTGACCGAGTTTCTTGTCAGGTTATTTGCTTTGAATGTTCTAGAACAATTGCAGTCATTTGTATTAGCTCCTGGTTGGCAGCATAGCTATTAAAGCAGAAACCCAGAGCCAGCTTCCCTCTCTCTGATTACATATAGGTCCTAGCCATTGGATAGAATGGTCCAGGGAGTCAAGAAGGCAGAGTACCAGAGTACCAGAGCACTCACTGTGCAGGTCCAGGGTGAGAGAAGACAGGATGCACGGACATGGCTTCTGTCTGCCCTGTCTTCTATGGGTTCCTGCCTCCAGCCCTGGCTACCTGCCATCAGAATTAGGAGACAGAAAGACTGGAACCTGATCTCAGATGCTCCAGGTGACCTAATAGGCTCCTGAGCCAATGAGCAGTGATGGTGATTTTTAAGACCAAGTTAGAATTTGTGCTTGACCTCCAGGGTCAAGTTCAAACTGGTCTTCTAAGGGTCTCTACAACTTCCTATTGCTAGGAGCTGCATCTACTGGGTCACAAGACCTTTGCCAGAGTATGATGGTATAAAACTACAACCAATCCTTGTCAGGAAAGGAATGTCATGATTGATGAGTGATGTCTGCCACAGACAGCATGGAGGGCTGGTGAGTGTACCAGGACCATCTTCTTGGTCCCAAGCCCACTGGAGCTATCTCTACTTGCTCTCTTCTCCATCTTCTAGGAACACTAAGAGTCCTATATTCAGGGGACCTCACATTTTTGGTATCTTGGGAAAAGAACTGACCTCTTCTTGAGTTCTGTGGGACAGACAGTTCTGTCAAAGATGCCTATTAGATTGTGGTCCCCTCTCTCTCCCTCCCTTTGTCTCCCATTGTCTCTCTGTCTCATCCCAGCCACTTCTCTTACCTCTAGGTGGGCAGGCTATAGACATTTACTCCAACCTTCCACACCCAGTATTCTGGGGTAGGAGGCATGGGGGAACCATGATGTGGTACAAGGAAGCTTGGTTCTAGAGGCCTGTTGGGAACTCTCAAAGTACTATGCACCTGTTAGTCAGGCTCATCTATGTGAGAGCCTACGCCTGCAATACAATAGTCATAGAGCCACCTAGAGCTCTGACATCCCTGTCACTGGATGTTGCAAGAAGCCCTGGCAAATGGTTTTCTGGGTACAGAGCCAAATGGCCTTTTAGTCTCCCACGTCTAGACAGCATCAGACACTTAGCCTCCCGAGTGAACTTTGCTCCATCCATGTACATCAGGACCTTTGGTCTTTGCAGGAGCTGGTGGCCTCTTCTGGCCATCCAGCCTCCGCCCAGATTCTAACTTGTCAGGCTTCCACAGTCCCTCTTGTTCTTCCTGCTAGAGATTTTCTTTTTCCTTTGAGACAGGGACTTACTTAGCCCAGGATGACTTCAGTTCTCTTTGTAGCTAAGGATGGCCTTGAATTTCTAGTCCTTCTGTCTCCACCTCCAAAGTGTTGGGATTTCACGGTGGCTCCTTGTGGTCTCTGTTCTCAAGGACTTCTCACCTGTGTCCTCCAGCCCTGGCCTCAGGCTTGGCTGGTGACCTGGTACCACCTCCTCTCCCGGCAGCCCTGGCTTCCCACCCTAGTTCTGTGCTTCCTGGCAGCCAGGCTCCACCCACTTCTAATTTGCATTTACCCCAACCTCATCAGCACAGAGCTCATGGCTTCCAACAGGAACAGGTGCATACTGCTCAGGAGGAGGGTTTGCGCCTCACTCCCAGCTCCTGGCAAGCCTTTCTTCAAGGCGAAACCTGTTAGCTTCTTGATATTTGTGTTACACAATTTGGAGACAGAGGTGAACCAAGAATAGTGATACACCTGGGAAATTGCATCAGTAATAGTCTTGTGTCTGGGACAAATGGGGAGATGGCAAGCCCTGGCCTTGTCCTCGTTAGGGAATGAGGAGAGGGTAAGCAGTTCAGCACGACAAGGGCTTTTGCATTCACCTTGGGAGAGGGGTGATGTCACAGCCCCATTTTATAGAAATGGACTAAGGAAGGTTGGCGCACCAGGTCTGAGCTCATGAAGGCAGTCAAGGCTGGGATAGGATCCAAAACCAGGCAGTGTGAGCTTGGCCACATTGACAGGGGGTGGGGTGGGTGGCTCAGTAGTGCTGATTTGCTTCTGAAAGACCCTCTCAGGGAAAAAACTGGGGACATGTTCCCTGGGCCCTTGTAGGAAGAAGGTTCCACCAGAGTCTAAGATGCAGTTTCAATCAGCAGATGGTCTAAGCCTCCAGCTCAAGCTCTGCCCTTACCAGCTGGGTGACTTTGAACCACTTGCTTCACTTCTCTGAGCCACAGGGCCAGCTGTCATTGTGAAATGACATCAAAGCCAGCTTGCGGTTGTTTTTAGGATTTCATGAGCGAGTCTGTGGGGGGAGCAACTGGCACAGCCAGCTCCCTAAACACAGGCTACAGTTGCTGAGGTTGGAGTGTTTGTCTCTGTGTTGTCCCATCTCACTGGCTGCAGGAAACTGTGCTTGGAAGCCAGGGCCTGGGAGGGAACAAGGGCCTGAGCTAACAGCTGTGGCCTCGTTCCCGCAGCACAGGCACCTGGGGGCACCAGAAGACAGGCTTTCTTGCTCTGAGGGACTGACAAGTGTATTCACATAGTTTAGCAGGGACGACAAAGTGGCCCTGGGTACAGGATTTGTTACTGGCTGTGAGCAGGGTTGGCTGCAGGCACTACCTACAGAAGATCTCTGCAGGAGATTCCTGTTGGATCCCACGCCTGATGCCTCCTGCCTGCTCCGGTTGGGCCTGGCCAACTGGCCAGGTCTCTGGACTTTGAGAATTTGGTTCTGGAAAGTCCTTTCAGGACCATGAGCAGCCTGGGCTGCCATGGGAATGTTCCAGACAACTTCAGAGAGGAAACACATTTGTCTCCAATAAGAAGGAAAGATGCAGCGAGTTACAGCCCACAGCTCTGCCTGAACCAAAGGATGAATGACCTGCAGGCCTACCTTGGTGGCTCTCTGGCCAGTTGATAGTCTTGGTCTTTACTTCCCTGAAATACCAAAGCTCTCAGAAGTGAGCTTCCCTACCCCCACCCCTTACGCCTGGACCTCCTATCTCTGTGCCCACAATGTTAAATGCCCTTCCATCTCCTCCACTGGGTGGCTTATTCCACCACAAACACAATAGTAGTTGCATAGTCCCTCTGGCCCCCTCTACTTCACTTTGCAGCAGAACCCCGAGGGCAGAGGGAGAAAGACAGGACTCAATCTCAGAACAGCCACAGCCCCCCTCTCCACCTCCCTTCTCAAACCTGGCCATCATGCTTCCACGCTCTACCCAGGTGAAGAGCCACACGATGCCAAACCTGTCAGTCAGTCCTTCAGCTGCAGTGGCCTCAGGGGTTGGCTGTACCCGCCTTCTGGATCCCCTCCTGCTGCTGTCCCCCAGTCTCTTTTGTAGATTTATAGTAATCCCCGAACTCCTGATTATCAGGGAAGCCCAGGGCTTGGAAGCCCCGGAGTCCTTCTACTCCACATGTCAGTTCTCAGCCTGTGATCATTAGATTGACCAGACAGAGAAATGTTCAGCAGATTCCTGAAGCCCACCTTGGGGGCTGTTTCTCAAGGTGTTTCCAGTAGTCTCAAGGGCCCTGACCTAAGGAAGAGAATCCACTGACTGATTAAAAATCTGAGGTTTTTCAAGGTGCTCAAACTGTGAAAGATGGGACCTAGCTAGAGGAAGCAGGTCACTGGGGGCATCTTTAGGGGCAGTGTCTTTCCGGGGGCTCCTCTGGTTGCTGCTCCATCTGCTTCCTGTCCATCATGATGTGAGCTACGGTGTCTCACCTTCCTTGTCACAGTGGACAGAACCTCTGAAACCATGAACAGAATAAATCTTTCCTTCCTGTTCCAGTTTAGGTCTGAAAGGTCCCTCACAGGGTCACGTGTTTGAACACAACCTCCTTCCAAAGGTGCTTCTTTGTGACACTATAGAACCTTTGTAGCAGGAGGCATGGCTGGGAGAGGGCGGTCACTGGGGACAGCCTTTGAGGGCTGCAAACCACCTTGCTTTAGGCTTGAGCTCTTGGTTTTCCGATCTGCCAAGACTGAGAAGCAGGAACCGCTTGCTGGATAAGGTTTGCAACCCTATCTTTATGAGCCTAGCTATTAACATAAGAGGTTAGCCAGCAGTGGGAGTGTAGTGCTTGCCGATTGGCTGCATGCTATTTCCTTTTTCACCCAGGTATTTCAGGCTCACATGTGCATGGACTGGACCTCTTCAGCTGTTAGTATCATCTGCCTTCAGACAGGTGTCTGGACAGTCCAGAAAATGATCTACAATAGCTAACCTTTCCGCTGTGAAAGAGTGAGTTCATTAGCAAGCCAAAGTGAAGGAAATTGCGAGTGAGTGGTAGATAGGAGCAGATACTAGAACATCATCAAATCTGCTGCTAAAAATCCAGTAGGAACCTGCAGAGGAAACCCAGTTGAGTCAGTCAGTAGTCGGTGCAGGCCCTTATAGGGAAAGTCCAGGCAGAGCAGAGGGTCCCCAGGTGTGGCTTGTGGGGGACAGGGAGGAGCAGGTAGCAGTAAGGTAACTGTTCATCACATTGAGGGTTAAAATATCCAGCAGAAACCCACTGGGGAAGTAGAGGCAGTCTGCTAGAGAGCTTGATTGTAAGGATCCTCCCCACCAATGAGCTGGACTTCGTGGGCGACGCTCGGGTTTCTCCTAACACCACAGGCAATTTGATAGCATGGGGTAAATGATAGTAATCTCTGTTGGAAATGGTTTTACCTTCTAGCTCTCCTCAAGAACACACTGATTTTACTCTTGAACTGTTTGGAGATCTCTTCCTCCTTTGTCACAGAGTTACGGAGGCCAGTCCATTTCTCAAAGGGGAAGGGGCTTGGAAGACACTTTGAGACAAAAATGCCTAGGTCTGAAATGGATGGAAAGGCCAACCTCATTTCCAGAGCCATCTTCTCTGTGAGCTCAGACAGCACAGGACAATTTACCAATGTACATTATACCATGTCCATGTTGCAGCGCATCCAGGTATCTTGGGCTCAGTAAATACTGGGTCCTGTCCCCAGTGACTTCTTCCTCCCTGTGGGATCTTGAGGTGGTCACTCTTCTCAGCTCCATTGTCAAGTACAGAAGAGTAGATGGTCTCAAGGGTGTTCACACAGAGGAATGCTATAGAAAGGGTAGAGAGTGCCCAGGAGTCTGACTCCAAAGAGCAGCTTGTCTTCTGCTAGCCTCAGTTTCCCTGTGTCTGAGATGGGTAGTGATGAGGATTTGGTACCAGGTAGGCCAGGAGCTAAATCTGAGGTAACTGAGGTAACCATGGCCACATCTTGGTAGCTGTATCTGCTGCTGGTCAGATAGCTCCTTTGTGGTTGAACATCCTTGAAGCTGCAGTGAGGCTGTTCCCACCAGAGCAGGGACTAATGGACCAGGACACTCTCCTACATGTGTGCAGTCACAGTCTGCACCCTCAAAAGACCTAACATTACTATCATATAACACCATTTACACCATGGCTTTGATCACCTGTCCCCTGCTCTCTGGGTTTTTCTAGAGGATTATAGGAGACGCTCCCTAAAAGGGAGGTCCTGTCTACAGTGCTTTGGGAGGAGAAAGTGTGACCTTATCCCGTATATGTGCCACTCAACTCATAAGCACTCTTAGAACTCATTTATAATCCATAACGGACAGCTCACTGAGCTCCTCTCATCTTGAGTCAGACCACTCCTGTCTCTCTTTGGAGTGTTGGGTTTGCTTAGCTTTGCTAAATAAACCTTTGCTCAAACTGTCTTTTGAATGAATTCTTTCCTTCCAGAAGACGAGAACCAGGAACAACAACAACAAAATCCGTAAAAGAGTCGCTACCAGAGGCAGATGCCCTAGGAAAGGTGTGCGAGCCACACCCATGAAGGGGCTGTAAACCAAGTTGCTGCATGCCAGCATCACCTGGGACTGTTAGAAACCGCTCTCTTGTAATTCAACCCTGAAACATCGCTGCAGATCCTGGAGGCCTTTCATTCCCACCTTCCTCACTCATTAGTTCGTTCATTCAGAACTTTTGCAGAACACACACTGTGCCAGACCCTGGCACTGCACATGCACAACACAGAGCAGAGCCGAGGTCAAGCTCTAGCCCTCAGGAACTAATTGTCTGGAGTGGTCATAGCAGTGATTGCCATTTGTTGCTGGTGTCCTGCCAGGCTCTAAGGGGGGGGGGGTCTTTGATACTGGCCATACCACTTCGCCCTCTCCCAGCCCTACAAAGAAGGTGTGGCTTTAGTCTCTGTTCTGTAAATGTATACAATGAGGTCTGTATCTGTTATGAGTGGTGGCCATAGTATAAAAATCCAGGCTGTTTGGTCCAGGGGTTTGAACAGACTTCTTCCACCCCCTACATATGCACAAAGGATATTAGAGGGCCCATTTCACACTCAGCTGCTAATGTTCAAGAAGCTGTGACATCTGCCCAGATCTTATGTTACTCCACCCCAAGGGGAAGCAAACATGGCTTTGGCATATGAATGCCAAAGGCAGCCCAGGGGTGGCTCCCACAGTGGGGTTTCTTGAGGCCAGCCTCGCTGGGAACTTGGACGCCTGATCACCTGTGGGAACTGCCCAGGGTGTAGAGTGACTTCGCTCATGCCCTGCTGATGCCCCCACAGGTAGAACACCCCACCCTGCCCCACCCACGCCACTTCTGCAGTTCCCTTTGTTCTTGCTGCATGTCACAGGTGACAGGCCGTTCCTCCCTCCTGAGAAAGCTGTGATGGGAATGAACTCTGGGTCCTGGAGAGAGCTGCTCAGAGGAGACTTTGGGAAAGCCCTGACACTCTGAAGCCATACAATCACTTTGGGGCAGATGCTTCTCACTTTCAGCCTTTGCTGTGGTGTGAAAGAGAGACTGTGGGAGTTAGGGTGAGAATCAGGCAGGGTTTGGCTCTCATCGTGTCTCCTGCCAACCTTAACCCAGGTGTGGAAGCTGGCACGGTTCTGAGAACATGTGTGTGCAAGACAATGCCTGCTGATGCAGGCATTCATGCATGCGCATTCAGGGGCTGTTGGACATACGCTCATGTGTCTCTGGGCTCATGGGTCTGGGTGCTAACCAGTTGACCTTGCTGCCTAGAAGATAAACCCATCTGTGTGCCCTCACACTTCTGTACTGGCTGGCCTCCAGGAGCAGCTGTCATCCATGTATATCTCATCTGCCTGCCCAGACCAGTGGCTTTCTGTGGTCAACAGGCCTCTTAAGACATATCTATCCTTGGAGCTGTCACTCCAGCACACTGACCCTATTGTATTGATCAAAGCAAACTGCAAATGAAAAATGTCAAGGGCAGGGAAGTAGATTCTACTCTCTCAGTGAGAAAGTGAACTATGGAGAACTGGGACTATACTCTGCCACCATCTGTATGTGTGTGTCTATGTGGGTATGCCTGAGTGTACAAGTGCATAGATGCCCTTTCACAATGGTGCTAAACTAAGCATGTGCCTGTGTTTCTGTATATGTGTCTAGCATCACACATACACATAGACACACACACACACACACACACACACACACACACACACACACACACACACACACACACCACATGCATCACTGCAGAGGTATACAGACTGAGCCTGAGCTCCTGTAGTGAGTCTTTCTTAATCCCTTGCAGAGACACCTGCAGCCCCAATGAGTCACGTGCCATCTGCGTGTGCTGAGGTGGATCTTGCTCTGTTAGTGGCCCTGAGAAAATTCACTGGTCAGTTGTCTTGTAGTCTATTATTACCCAGATGTCTGTGTGTTCCAAACAATTGTTTTTAAATTGCTTCATTAGGCTGTCTCGGCAGACTGGATCCTGGCACACTTGACTGGCTCAGATTCTCTGGGACAGAGCTGGGCTGATGTATGTCCAAGTGTGGAAGAGGGTGCCCCGGAGAAAGACAAGAGAGGGCCACCACATGCTACAAGAGGCAGCATCGTGGGACAGGAAGGAGGTAAATATGGGACTAGTAAGAGCTGGTAGCCAGAGCCTGCCATTTGCAGACTGGGGCACTCCTGCAAGCTTGTGCAAGGGGTCACTGTCTTGGGTGTTGTGGGAAGTATAAGGCTGGAAGGAGATTGTGTATTGGGCTTCCAGCACTGTGCCTGGCTCTCCTGGCTTGATCCTCCCTCTGATCACTGTGCATAGGGCTCAGGGCTGAAAAACAAGCTGGTGGTAGCTGTGGGTCCCCACTTGACTCAGGTAAGTCACTGATGCTCCAAAGGGATCCTGGAGACCCTTTACTAAGCTCTTCTCAGGAAGAAATTGGAAGGCAATCCTAGGACCTGGTGCCATCATGCTTGTGTTCTGTGCTCATAGATGCTGTGACCCTGTCCTAAACATTGCATCTCTTTGAGGCCCAAGTGCTCTTCTGAAAGTGGGGGTAACTGTACCCAGGGTGCAAGCTCTTCCCTTCTGCCTTGCAACTCCTGCTTACCTTTTAGGAGGGAATCTTACCCCAGGAGTCTTACCCACGCCCCTGCCTCGCTTCCCGGGAGGACTCGACATGAGACATGCGTCTCTCTCACTGCGGGCTCTTGTACCAACCAAGAGCTACAGAACAGCTTTGGGCTCCAAGAGCATCATTTCTTCCCTCTCATTAATGGCCACTCTCCAGAGTAGTCACTGTGCCACTGGGTTGCTGCTGGACCTTGTACCCATTCACCTCTTACCATCCCTGTGAAAAATCTTAGATAACATGGGCCACATGTGGTCTCTGTCACTTGCTCTTTACTTCATTGTCTTAAAATATATACTTTTTTGGTTTGGCTATGAAGTATCCCCCCAAAAGTTTCCTGAGTTGATATCTTGGTCTTCAAATTCTGGAGCCAACCCTAAGATTCTGCCTTCGTGATGGACCAGTCTCTTGCTGGGTTCATAAATTGACACTGTTGCTGGGAAATGGTGAAGAGTTGGAGGTGGGGCCTGGCGGGAGGAAGTGAGGGTGTGTCCTGGAAAGACACGCCTTGTTGCTGGCTCTCTCTCCTGTCTGTCTGCTTCCTGGCAGACTGAGATCTCTGTTTCCCCTCCCACAGATCCCCGCTGTGATGTTCTGACTCACTCCAGGTCCTAAGCAGGGAGCCAGCTGACCATGAAAACCCCTGGAACTGAGAGCTAACATAATCTTTCCTTCTTTTAAAGTGCTATTCTTGGGCCATAAGATGGATCCTTGGCACTTGCCACCAAGCTTGACGACCTGAGTTCAATCCTCAGGACACACAGGGTGGAAGGAAAGGACCAACTCCTGAAAGTTGTCCTCTGACCACTACACATGTACGGTGGCATCACACACACGCACACGCACACGCACACACACACCACACGAACACGCACATGCATATGTAATTTTTTAGAAAGTTTCTCTTGGGTGTTAGTAAACAACCAAACCTCTGGCTCTAATCACCAACAAATAAACAAGAACAACAACAACAAACCATCTAACATTCTTAGTTCAACAGTGTATAGACACAGACTAGATGTGTTAGGGTTCATGGGGTGTGGCTGACCACCCTTGGGGAGACAGGCATGTAAATGTACGAATCAAAACAGATTAACTGAAGTTATCTGGGCTCTGAGTTATACAGGGGCCTAACAGCAACTTCCTTCAACACTGATGAGTCTACACTGGCAGGCCACCACAGTAGTCTCCATCTGGTTATTTGTGTACAGCTTGAGGTAAGGTTCCCACCAACCACTTCATTCACCGAGCACCAGGTACCTCTCCACAGGATAGCAAACAGTCCTGGGCCACAGCCCTGCAGTTCTAAAGCACTGTTTAGAGAAGACCCAGAGAAGGGAGTGAGGAAAGAAGTGTGAGGCAGAGAACACAGCCAGACCTGTTTCAGCCAATGGCCTACATTATAAAATTGCCTAAATAGCATAATGGATTCTTTTAAAAAGATTTTATTTATTTATTTATTATGTATATAGCTTTCTGCCTGCATGCCAGCATAGGGGATCAGATCTCATTCGAGGTGGTTGTGAGCCACCATGTGGTTTGAACTCAGGACCTCTGGAAGAACAGTCAGTGCTCTTAACCGCTGAGCCATCTCTCCAGCGCATAATAATGGATTTTTTAAAAGAATATTTTGTAATTTTTTTTCTGACCATTATAAAAATATGTCACAGAAATGAACCAAAAAAAGAAGAAAAGAAATCCTACCCCTCCACCCCTTCAGAAACAGCCGCTCCTGCCACTCTGGGAAAGATTCTGTGGGCTCCTCTCTCTGGTCGTAAACACATATGCACGCAGGCTTAAATGAGCAGAAGCAGACTCCACATGCTGTTGTAGAAAATGGTTTTTTCTTTTCGACAATATGTTGTGGACATCTTTCCATGTCAATAAATATAGATCAGCGGCGGTGTGTTAAACGGTGGTGCTATATCCGGTCGTGGGCACAAATAGAAGTTTTAAATGCCAAAGAGGCGTTGGCTCCGCTCGCACTGAAGTGGTGGGCATTTGGTGATGCTCAGACAGCAGTCTGGGGACCTGGGCTACAACCACCCTGACTGCCAGGACACAGGGTTAGGACTTAAGTCTATTAGAGATCTGCTCACAGGAACCACCAGTGACCTTCGGCTCTGGACAGCAGCCTTGCCTGTGGTTGTGGAAGAGGATGGAGCTACTGATTCACCCCATGGCTAGTCATTGCCCTTCCTGTAGCCCTGACTTTCCTGGTTTCCTTGTAAGTGTCCAGCAAGGCATGGCAGCTCTCTCTCTCTCTCTCTCTCTCTCTCTCTCTCTCTCTCTCTCTCTATTTCTTTCAGCATTGATGGGACCTTGGTAGGCAGGCCTCAAGTCCTACAGGCAAGTGGTCCTTTGCTCTCCCAACTTGTCTTTCTGACTCACAGTTGCCTCCCCCGTTTCTGGTCTTGACCTGTGATGAGTCTTTATTGCTCATTGGTCCTGCTCTGCTCAGCAAAGGGTCCTTCTCAGAGCCCTGGTGCTCACTACTTGGAACATCCCGGCCAATGCTCAGGAGTGGTGCTCCAGCCACTTGCCACTGGTCTGAGAATGTGTCCAGCCCTCCTGTGTCCTATGTCTTGGATTCATGCATTTAGCCTCCCTAGACTGAATCCCTTCTCCCTTCTCTTGCTGTTGTTGCTATCTGAGGGCTCTCTCCCTTTCTTACTGTTTACTCTGGTCCTCTATGCTTAGTGTATCAGTCAGGCTTCATCTGAATAACAAGCAGCGCCCCCCCCCCCAGATGTCAGTAACTTACATACCAACATCTACTGATGCACACTCAAGTGTATGCTTTGGCTGTGGTTTGTCTGATCCTGGATAAGGTTGGGATATTGGCTTCAGCTAGGTTGTCTAGTTACTTGATTTGTTTTCATTCTGGAACTCAACTCTTACTCCTCTCATGGGATGGGTAGATGCAGGCAGGTCTCAGAGCCTTCCTTCTACCCATATCCACCAAGTAAAGCCAGTTGCACTGCAAAGGCCAAATTTAAAGGAGGGAGGCAGGCAGGGCTGCAAACCCCACCTACTGGAGGAGGCCACTTCTGTAGGCCCAGGCAACAATTCCATTCACAAGGAGGGTGCCTGTGCTAGCAGCCTTGCCTCCCTGCCAGCCTCTAGATTCCTTTGGTCCAAGAGGAATATTGAGACTAGTTTTGTGTCCCCCTTTCTGGTCCACAGCTAAGCAAGCAGATGGGCTCAGGCAGAGTTTGCAAAGTGACTAGCTGACTTACTGACTCACTGGGGCTTGGCTTTGGCTTTGGTTATCCTCCTCTACCCTCAGCACATGTTCGGAGAAGAGCCATCCCTGAGAAGGGGACACATGTCCTCATAGCTGTGTCAGCCTAAGGGTTGCTGATGGCCACAGCCCCATCCTATCTTTAACTCTAGGACTATGTCAGCAAAGTAGGGGACTTGGCACAGGATATAATGACCAGTTCTCTAGCATCAAGCCTGTGACTTTATATAAAACTGCATGGTGGTTTTTCTGGAGACTTGCAGTTTCCTTCAACCTCAGCTAAACAGACACTGGGTAGAGAGTGCCCCTTGGTGTGGGGACTGGGCTTTCTCAGGAATGGCAGAAGGTCATTTATGAGTCTGAGAGGGTTGGGTGGAGTGGGAAGATGAACTCGATGTTCTAATCCTCTCAGGTCAGGCACAGGCTGCTAAGGATATGGAGGGTTTCAATCAGCAGGGAAGGTTGTTGGGGCACCTATGGGTTCAGTAAGGTTAAATATGAGAGCTTTCAGGACTCCTGGTGGGGCTATAAGTCCCTGACTGTGTAGGGCTGTGTTGAGGTATATAGATGGCTTAGGAGAAAGCTCTCCAAGCCAGCCTTGGAGAACAGGGTCAGTCCTGATGCTCTGCCTAGCTTGATGCAGAGGGTGTGTGGGGGGTGAGCATGCTCTCACCTGTTCCCCAGGGGCAGGAGGGGCCCAGCTGCCTCTCTCCATTTACATTCAGCCCTTGTCTGTGCTGAACTCTGCATGCAGCAGCCTGCTCCCAGAGATGAGCTATTTTAAGTGCTTCCCCTCCGCCCCTAAGGGTGCCATGTGTTTATCTTGCTTTCGAGTTAAAAGGGAAAATCAATTTCACTCTTACCTTAGGAAGATTTGGGGGTGGGGGTGGCGTCATTTCATTAAAATGAGAGTGGGAATGGGTGGCAAGGGCTTCACATTCCCACCCCTTTGGGCCAGTCATGAATAAACAATACCCTGACCCACAGCCTGCTCCCTAGATACATGACACGCCCACAACAAGACTATGAGACTTTAGAGGCCCAGGGTTCACTTGAAATGATCACTGAACTGTGTCTTCCAACCCCATCCCAGAGAGAAGGAGAGAACAAGGGACTGAGATCATCACTGGTGTTTAGGGGGGGTATGTGCACACATGTGAATTTTCTATGTGCATTGAGGTCATCCATGAACTCTACATATGCCTATAAGATGGACAATGGTTACCAAGTCTTTGGTCACTTGAGCTGAGCCAGACTCAGTAATCTGGTAACCTGGATGGACATAGCCCTGGCAGAAGCTTCTGGTTTGGCTTGGGTGGCTTCAGGCTCCACTGGGCTAATCTGAGTCTGGCTTCCCTCCTTGCCCTTCCTGTCACAGCTGCCACCTTGCTGGTCTGTATTTCTGTCATTACTCTTCCCAGCAGTCAACAGGGACTCCCAGCTTCCTCTGACATCTCTAAGACTTGAGTGCTGAGGATAGCTTGTTCCAGGGAGAGTCAGGGGAAACCAGGAGGGGCTTCTACCCACAGGGCTGATGCTGACCAGAGAATGGTCAGTCCTGCTCTCTTCCTGTTGCATCTTTGGTGAAATGTGGCCTCTCATGGGTGTATATAAAGATTTGAGGCAAGAGTGGAGCTCCTTGGGGAAGTTCCTAGAGATAGAGGTACAGCCCATCTTCACAGAGTTCCATTCCAGAAGACCACTAGCCCCGGGGCTTCAGAGGACACAGATGGAAGACCACTGAGCTTAGAGCCTGGACTTGGGTGACTGTTTTATACCCACCCATCTGCTTATGCAACTAACATTTATGGAGGATCCTGCAATCCCAAGCTGTTTTAGAGTTTCCTGAGGTCAACCCATTTGCCTTCCAGTTGAAGGAAGCCCTGTGTGAGTAGCAGGTTCCTGTCCTCAAGGAGATTATTACTCAAAGGGAACTGGACAAAAAAATGAATCCAATGAAGCAGAAATGCCCAGCTCATTCAAACATTTGTGCCATGAGCAGACATTCTAATGCAGACCCCATAGGGAGAAGGTTCATGGGAATGTGGGCTCCAAGGTGCTCCCAGAGAATGAGCAGGGTTTTACAGGTGCCAAATCCAGGGAGGAAGAGCCCAGCCTGGGTATGGGGTTAAGGGGAACTTAGGACAGTTTGGACCAGCAGGTAGGAGTGGCATGGAAAGCAACAAGCTGGAATGGGCGTGAACACCAAATGTGCTGTTCTGAGGCCACCACTTGCTGAGCATCATACTGGGGATACTGCTGGCCTCATTGTATAGTAGTGCCTGTGCTTCAAGGCCAGCATGATTGTCTCCAAGGCACAGTCAGATAAGGAAATTAAGATTCAGAGGGGACATGTGGTTTACTGAATGTTGGTCACATGTATGTAGCAGAGTAGAGATATGAACTTGAGTCTGTGTGACCCCAGGGACCCTGCAGCCATAAATGGCTAGTTTGGACTATTAGAGTTAGTGATGGGGTAGCAATATGGGGAATGAGGATATGACTGGTTTCTGAGAAGAGGAATGGATGAGACATGGGCCGGTTTCAAGAGCCAATGGTGGGCCATCCAACAGCTGAGGCTAGAGAGGAGTGATGACAGGGGGTGGAAGGGATGCTGGGAACTGAGCACCAGACTTAGAAGCTGACATGATTGGGACAGGATGACTTTGGGGTTGACCCAAAGCAGGACTCTCCATCTCACAGAACCAATGCCTTGGGGGAGGGCACTCATGACTCCTTGGGGACACGCATGAGCTCCTCTGACCCTTCCCATGCCTTGGGGACACTAATGAGATCCTTTGACCCCTGCCATGCCTTGGGGGACACTCATGAAGTCCTCTGACCCTTCCCATGCCTTGGGGACACTCATGAGATCCTTTGACCCTTGTCATGCCTTGGGGGACACTCATGGACCCTCTGACCCCTGCCATGCCTTAAGGACACTAATGAGATCATCTGACCCCTGATGTTTTAAGCCTCTTAGAAGCTTGCTGGGCTTTGGGGACCAAGTGAGTCACTCTCATCCAGGCCTCTAAGCCATCTCCATCCTGTTTGGACTCCTTCACCCAAAGGTATTAATTTCCCTCTTGTTAAACACAATGTCACCATTGAAACAGAACCTCTCTGCAGCCTTCTTCCCTCTCCTGGGACAAGACAGAAGGACTCTGCTGTGTACCACATATGCCTGGTCATCAGACACTAGATGACAACTCTCATGTCTTCACAATCTCTTCCTGTTGCCAGGTTATATGATAGTAAAGGTCATAATTCAGATGTTTATCTGGCTTCCCTGTTTTAGGAACTCTTCCCAGAGCTCCACAAATGCTGCTCTGGGGCTGTCCTATAAACATCTTTGAAATATCTTCATAAGGTGGTCCAAAGGGAGTGGAGATTGTTGCAGAATTTTAAGCAGGAGTCAGGGGACATTTTGGGAAACTCACTCAGATGGTTGGTGTGTAAAGTGCCCTGATAGGAATAATAATGAAGCCTGGGGTGCTGCTGAAATAATTCAGGTGAAATTCAGCTGGGGTAAGCAGCATGGTAGAGAAGGGGAGACTGGAGAGGCCTAGCTATTGGCCGTTCATCTTTTTATTACACCAATCATAGCAATACACCTTCATATAGTGCAAAACTATCCCACAACAGTGGTAGATGTCACTAGAATGTTATTCACTCATTGTTAGTTTGTCCATTCATTGATTTAACAAGACTTTATTGAGTTACCAGTGGTTGTGAGCTGCCTGACATGGATGTTGGGAATTGAACCTGGGTCTTCTGCAAGAGCAGTGTGTTGTGGGAGTTTGATCTGATTAGCCAATGACATTTGGGGTGACTAGCCAAATACTCTGCTTGGTCCTAGGGTTTCATAGATTCGGTCATTTCTAGAGGAGGAGGACATATATAAATGGACAGTCCTGTCAATTACATGTGTGTCCTTCAGTAAGTGCACAGATGATAAGTAAACGATGGTATATCCAGACAGTGAACTATTATCCAAGTGGTAAAAAGAATAAACAATCAAACACAAAAAGACACGGAGGTGACTAAAATCCACATTGCTAAACCAGAGAAGGCTACCTGAAGAGGTTATTTCTTATGAGATTGCAATCATATGACATGGGGAAAAAGGTAAAACTATAGACGGCTCAAAGATCAGTGGTTTATAGAAATGAAGGGGGAAAGAGTGCTGACCAGACAGAGGAGTTCATAATGGTTTTGTGTGATGCTACCATGGTGGACACATCCTATTATGTGTGAAATTCCACAAAATGCCCAAAGTCAAGAGAGAATGTGAACAATGGAGTTCCAGTAGTAATGGCGCCAGTGTAGTTTCATCAAGCGCAGCAAACGTGCCACTCTGGCAGGGGACATTGATAGTGTGCAGAGGGGCCAGGCCAGATGGAAACTCTATGCGCTTTCTGCTCAATTTAGCCGTGAAGCTGAAATTGCTATTAAAAACAAAGCTCATTACAATCAGCATCATGGGATGGCAAGATTGGAATTGGGGAAGGGGCTAGGGTACTGCTATAGCTCAGATAGGATGCATACCCCAAAAGGGAATGTGTGTTGGAAGTTTGGATTCCAGCTTGTGGTGCTGTTGAGGGAAGTGGGTCATGAAAGGGTCAACTTCATCAGTGGGTTTATTCATCCATGAGCTCATACTGAGTAGGATATCAAGTGAGGCCTAGTGGCAGGGACTGCATCACTGGAGAGGAATGCCTTTGAAGTGTTTATCTTGCCCCTGGCCTCTTCCCCTGCCTTCTTTCTCCTGACTGCCATGAGTGGTTTTCTTCCACCATGGTGCTGACTTAGCACAGGCCTAGGGATGATGGAGCCAATGCCATAGATGGATACCCCTGAAATCATGAGCCAAAAAAAACCCCCTTCTTCCCTTTAAGTTGGTTCTCTCCTGTATTTTGTCAGGCAACAAAAAACTCACACAAAACCTGTCAGGAAGAGTTTCATTGTGGAGGTGACTCTTGACTTGTGACAGAGTTTGGATAGAGAGACCTGATCTTAGGCTGTAGCTTAGGAGAGGGCTCTTTGGGCCCTAGTTTGCTTCACTGTTGCCATGACAAAACAGTAACTGAAAGCAACTTGTGGAGTTAAGGGTTTACTTCACTTTATAACTCTTAGATCACATTCCCTCATTGAAGGAAATCAGGGCAGGAACTCAAGGCAGGAAAGCCTAGAGGCAGGAACTGAAGCAGAAACCATGGAGGAAGGTTGCTGAATGGCTTTTTCTCAGGCTCACACTCAGCTGCCTTTCTTATACTTCTCTGGACCACTGCTCACAGTAGGCTTGGCCTCTCCCACACATCAGTTGTTACGAAGATGCCCACAAACCTGCCTGTGGGCCAATCTGATGAAGGCATTTTCTCAACTGCGTTTCCACCTTCCAAATGAACTTATCATATGTCAAGTTGACCAAAAACTAACCAGCACAGCAGATGACAGTGACTTGGAGGTCATGACAACAGAGATGGACATGACAGCAGATAAGGGAGCTCAGGGAAGAACATGCTTTTATGTATAAAGCTAGGGCTGTAATAGGGCCCATGGGAGGGGAAATCTGGGGCAGCTGAGGAGGCTGGGGCTGAAAAGGAGGAGGGACATGAGGGAGAGACACTGAATGAAGGTGACTGCTGTGTGTAGACAGCTCAGTCCTCAGGACAGAACACAGAAATGAGAGTGGTCGATCCACTTCTGCTTATTAGAATCGATGGGGATCAATAAATTGGCTTGAAGCTCTGCTAGGTCATCTAAAAATGAAAGCCAGTTTGGAGTCAGGACCACTGAACTGTGACTGTTTTTGTTAGGTCTAGTAAATCTGAAATGCAGATGGGAGAGTCGGAAGGGAGCTGGTCTTAGGGCAGAACAGATGGTGACTTGGGGTTGGGGGAAATGGGCGGGGTCTGTCCCAGGGCTTGGCTTAGGGAATTCCAACTTAAGTTAGACAGTAAGATCTCAATCCATAGAGCTTTGAGCTTTCACGTTCCAAGACCATCTCAAGGCAAGAGGGGTGGAGGTGATAGCTTGAAGAAGCCTCCTGTTTTTGTGTCCCACTGGCCTGTGAGCTCAGTTTGCCCACCAAGCAGCCTCCAGCCCCGTGGAGGTAAGCTTCTAATATGTCAGGTCCTGAGGCCAGCCTTTCCCGGTGCATGCTGGGAATGAGAAGCCCCACTGTCTGTCTCAGCTGCTTTTCAAACCCTCTACATGCGCCTTCCCTGGCCTTGTGCCACAGTAGAAAAAGATAATTCTCCCTTACCAAGAATGCTCACTCATTGATACCTGGCTATATGGACACAGGTCCCCTGTGCCCACCATCTCCATCTATGTCCTGGACCCCACCCAGCTCACCCTCTCAAATACTTTCTCCTTCTTCATCCTTCATCATCTTTTTGTTCAGAGCAGGTGGCTGTGGACAAGCTTAATTCTTAAACTCCATTGGGCAGACATTGCTGGAAGATCTGGTTCTCTTCCCTGCACAGCACAACAACACAGAGCAAAACAGTGCCGACAGCGATTCTGATCACATCTCCACCCTGAACTCCCCCCTTGACCTTTCCATCCAGGCTTCTGTTGCCACCACTGCACCCCAATTGCTTGGGCAGAAAACTTTGCAATATCCAGACATAGAAGGTCATGTATGGCCTGTGATCCAGTACTGGGAAGACTGAGGCAGGAGGATTGCTGTGAGTTTGAGGTTAGTTGGGGTTAAAGAGTGTGACCCTTTATAAGACATTATTGAAAAAAGCTGGGGATGTAGCTCAGTCAATAGAAGGGTTACCCGGCATGCACAAAGCCCTTGGCTTAATCCCCAGCACCACATGAACTTGTCTTGTTGCCATTATACCCTGTTATCCTAGCACTCAGGGGGTGGAGGCAAGAAGAGTAGAAGTTCAGGGTCATCCTTGAATACACAATGAATATAAAACCAGGCTGAATTTCATGAGACTTTGCCTTAAAATAAATAAATAAATAAATAAATAAATAAATAATTTAATTTAATTAGCTAAAAATAAAAAAAAATATTTTTGATGGTCCTTGTTTTGCCAAATGTAGTGGCCACGGTATTCTTTGGCGCTAAGCTTGCTCCATCTTTGCAAAGCAGTTAGTTGCTCTCTGTGCTTCTGGGCATCCCTCCTCCTGTATTCCCTCTACTTCTTGGCTCTCTCCAGTGTCTTTGCAGACCCATCCTCTATTGCTTGGAGGAACCAGTGGCCCCAAATCGTGTCTTTGCCTTTGACTTTCTACTAATCTCAGACTCACCCGACACACTGCAAGACTGCAATATGTCAAGGGTACCTACTGGCCACTTAGGGAACACATGATCAAAACTGAACTGTAGGTCTTGCCAAAACTGCCCCTCTGTAGCCATCGCCTTTCAGGCAATGCCCCACCCTGCCACCACTCTCCACAAGGGCTCAAGCCACACAACCAGCTACATTTTTGATTCCCCTTTGTTCTCTCCTACAACTGGGGAAATGTGGAATACACTGAGATTTATGTTCTGACTGCTGGTTCTCTCCGTCTCCATGCAAGTCGTTGGTGAGTGCTGTGGTGTGTCTAAACCAACCCCACAGCTGCTGGATCCTTCTCTGCTGTGCCCCTTCAGCAAAAGTGCAGCCTGAACCTGAGGCTCTGTCCCTCCCCAGGCCTGAAGCCCACATCCAGGACATGTCCCGGTGGATGGGAACTGGGCTCTCACTCCCAATGCAGTGCAGCTCCTAGGGCTCAAGCAGCTCAGAGCTTCCTGCTGAAGATCTGTTGCAACTTTGCAACATGTCCTGCTCTGTTTGGTCCTACTGTCTTCACAACCCCTCCCAAGGTGTTCTTCTCACAGGTACTCCCAATAGATGACCTGTACACAAAGCCCTGGATTGTAAGGTCTGTCTCCTGGGAAACCTGACCCTCATCCCTAGTCAAAGCCATTTTGATTTCTCCCTCACACCCCTGTAATCACCATCCAACTCATCTTCCAATTTTGCCCTTGCAAAATAATCTATTCGTCATACAGTCATCAGAGTGATTTTTTTATAAAACAAAAATCAGGTCAATGACTTCCCTGCTTTCAACTCT
Source organism: Cricetulus griseus (assembly GCF_003668045.3). Lineage (NCBI taxonomy): Eukaryota > Metazoa > Chordata > Mammalia > Rodentia > Cricetidae > Cricetulus > Cricetulus griseus. Next base: position 27,602,798 of record NC_048595.1, on the reverse strand, counting down.
ACTGCTTCCCCATTACCCTCATAACACCATCCATGCTCCCTGTCCCCTGTCCTGGGGTGACCTAGCTGAGATAATGGCTGTCCTCCTGCTTGCTGTTACAACCCTGCTCCTGTACCCAGCCTTGTGTGAGTTCCTTGAACACTCTGGAATTTTCCCCCTCATGATGGTCTTTGTGGTGTCAATTTACCCAGCTTACACTCAACCAGACTGCATCATCTGTTAGCTGGCTCCTACTGTTTTCTAGAACTCAGCTCAAATGACACCTCTGCAGAGGAAGCCTTCTCTAACCATGCAGTCTAGGCTAGCCTGTCTAGTCATAGTCTATCTCTTCATTCCATCTGGCTTTCATCTGAAATCTCATTTCACTTAGGCATCAACTTACCTCCCTCTATGCCTAGAATAGACTCTCCACTGATAAATAAGGACTGTGTCGCTACTGCTGAGAGTTTCAGGACTACATCTGCAGCATCCAAAGTATGTAAGTGGGTGGATGGATGGATGGATAAATTGATGGTTGAGTGGCTTGGTAAAAGTAGATGCAAACCATGCACAGAAGTTACTCAGAGCCACCCTGATGGGTCTGATCAGCCTGGAGCTTTTTCGAAAGGAGCCTGGATTCCAGGCTTCCTTTGTACAAAGCTCTAAGTTGCTCTAGTCAAAGAAATCAAAGGTCACAGAAAAGCCAAACATATACAGGCCCCCAATCCATTCTTCAGGCAGAGCCACTAAGGGTGAATGGTGACCTTGGAGAGAACAGCTTCTGGGGAGGGAGAGCCAGGGGGTGAATGGTGGGGGAGATCCTTCTGTATGCCATGAAAATACGTTTCTTTTATTGGTTGATTAATAAAGCTGTTTCAGTCAATGGGCAGGCAGGATTTAGCCAGGTGGGAAAACTGAACAAGGATAGAGAAAGTTAGTAGACAGAGTCAAGAAGACGCCACGTAACAACCAGGGCACCAAGAGACCCAGGTATTACCAGTAAGCCAAGGCCATGTGAAGATAGGCAGACTAATAGAAATGGGTTAATAACTAGGAGAGAGCTAGCTAATAAGAAGCCTAAGCCAATGGCCAAACAATTATAAATAGATATTAAGTCTCAAAGTGGTTATTTCTTAGGGGCTGTGGGAACCCAGTTGGGTGGAAAGAAACTGGTCCAGTGGAACTGAGATTAGACAGGTGAAGCCTCAGTAAAGTGGGGTGATGGGAAGCAAATATGGGAACCTGGGAAGATACTGGCTGGTCATCAAGAGAAGAGGGTTTGCTACCTTCTGCCTGTTTCTTGAGGTGGGCTTAGCTGGTATGAGCTAAAAGAAGGTGCTGAGCTGTGGCCAACAGCACCAACCAACACTCAAGGGCTGCTGGTTGGACCAGGTCCTCTGTGTTCTTCATCTGAGCTCATTGTTTATTGATCAGCTACCACAGACAAAGAGTTAAGCAGCACACACTTTCCTATTTACAGTCTCCATGAGTCCTGATATGGTTCCAGGTCCCCTGCATAGGGTCTCACAGACTTCAAATATGGATCTGGGGCACATCTTCTCTGGAGACTGAACTGGCAAAGGATTCACTCTGGGAATTGAGGGAACAAAGTTCCCTGTAGTTACAGCACTGAGGGCTTTGGCTCCTTGCTAGCTATCTGCCAGAGTTTCTCTATAGTCTCTAGAGACCACTGACAGCCCCTCCATAGGCTACTTGAAGCCCCGATGACCATCTGAGCCCATAAAGGGTGCCAAAGATTCTTGTTACTTCAGCCTCTCCAACAAGACCATTTACCTCATCAAGCTGGCAGTCTCTATCTCCAGGTCGCTAAGATGCAAGCTTCTATAAAGTGAAAAAAAAAATCAGAGTGGCATCCCATCCCCTTCTGTTAGAATCATGTCACAGATCTCACCCTCACTCAAGGGAAAGGGATTACTCAAAGGCTGGGACAGCAAGAAGAGAGGGGTTCATGAGGCCACCTTAGAGTTTGTCCAGGATGACTTCATCACTTTGTCTTCACAGCAATACTACAGGTGGATCTCGTTAGTAACCTCATGCTGTGGAGGAAGAGAGGAGACAGAGACAAAGAGACAGAGACAGACAGACAGACAGACAGACACACACACACACACACACACACAGAGAGAGAGAGAGAGAGAGAGAGAGAGAGAGAGAGAGAGAGAGAGAGAGAGAATTAGCTATGTGAACAAAACCCCCAACACAATAGGGAAGGAGGGAGTACAGAGAGCAGTGATAATTCTATAACCAAAGGAGACACCTCAGTCAGTGATGCTAGGAATGGAGGATGGAAAGATGCAGATGAGCTTACAAGATCTGGGTACCATCCTAAGTGTCCATCCAAGACTGAGAGAGATGTAAACACGGAGAGCTACATACTGTTAAAGTGATGTTATTCTTCACAGACAAAATGCAGACAGAACCCAAACATCCCTCTGTGGTGGCTTCCTAAGCACATGTGTTAGAGCCCCACAATGCCACAACAAAGGGGGACTAACTATTGATAGGTGCTCCTCCGAAGAACTTCAAAGCCATTATGCTAAATAAAAGAAGTCGGGCACAAAAGGCCCCATATCGCACGATTCCATTTATATGAAATGTCCAGAACAGGCAAATCCAGAGAGACAGAAAGCAGATTAGTGATGGCCCTGGGCTGGGGGTGGGGAGCAGAGTGATTGCAAGTGACAAAGCTCCTTTCTGAGATGATGGGAATGCTCTGAGACTGAGCACGATGATGGCAGTGCAGCTCCGTCGATACACTAAAAATCAGTGAGTTGTGTGCATCAGACAAGCAGGCTTTACTGCATGTGAACAACAACTCATAACACAGCTTTAGAGGGAGAAAGATCTGGGCAAATAGCTGTCAGAGTGCCTTCTGCCCCTGTAATTGACCTCTTTCCCTCCCAGGGACCAGGCACTGAGGGTGAGCAGTGTGGTGGGGATGCGGGCTGTGCAAAAGAATGAGGACCCAAAAGGCCAGCGAAGGTGGGGCTGGCGGAGCTGCAGATGGAGTTGACACAGGGAAGGTCATGCCGACAGAGCTGAGGTCTGACCCAGAGTGGAGACTGAACTGTGGACAGTCTAACATTCTCTAATCCTGCTCCCCTCAGAAAGCCAATACCTAAGAGGGAAAATAAATAAAGAAGGGATCAGTTAGATTAAAGCAGACTTGGCATTTAGCTGAATAAGGTGGGGGAGAAAAGACAAAAAGACTGAGGATGTTGGCAAGAACAGGGCCACTATGAAGGTGGTTACATCTCTGGTGGGCAGGGAAGGAGGTGATGTCTGGGGCTGGAGAGCAGCTATGCATGGAGATGGGTTCTCCATGTCAGAGACCAAGCCCAGGGGCAGGGGCTTGAGGCACAATCAAAAGGGGACGAGGTGCCTGCCGGTCCCTTTACTCTTCTTGCCCTTAATTTTGCATGCCATTCTGGAGCTTCACCGTCCTACCATACCTGAGAAAGGTAGAATGGATGGCCACCTTCCCTGGGTACTCTGCTAAAGCCACCACCTTTCAATAGTTTCTTGGCAGTTTGGAACAGGGTCTCAGAGTACAATTTTTGCAGCCAGCTTGTCTGTATGTCAGATCCCATGCCCATCACTCCTGAGTACCAATCTTCACTACTCTCAGCATTAATTCCTCTTCAGATAACACCATTGATCTCTTCAGGCCACTGTCGGGATTTGATGGGGCATTACTGTAGAGCCCTGAATAGGGTGTAGGGCTGAAGAACATGCTGGGACGTTGACACCCAGGTGGCAGAATGTTGACTGATACTGACTCTGAGCATGGCCCTAGAGCTGTAAGACACAGGCTGTTGGGTTTTAGACTCAACAACAAAATTGTAAATTTGTACATTTGTAAGTGCTTCATTTTCAAGCTTGCAAACTTCATCCTCTTGGTCCAGCCTGAGGATGTCTGTTTGACCCTAGATCCCTTGCAGCAGTTCCACAGCCTCCATGGTGGTTTACTGTGAACATCTGCAAACAGCTGCCTTGAGTCTCTGGTAGGTGTACAGGCTCCTGAACCACCGGAGCACCTCCCATTGCCAGCAGCTGGAACCCTGGTACTTATCCAAGAGAGAGAGATATATAAAAACTACTCCCCATGGGTCTTCAATCACTTGCTGAGGGTGGGAGGACCCCATCGCTTCTATTTGGCTCCTCTCTGGGGCTCAGCCACCTCTCCTTGGCTTGGGAGCCCCTCTGGAGGTGGAGGTGATGTGCCTCCCCCACCTCCCTGCCCAGAGCGCCTTCCATTCATGCTCTGCCTCCCCTAGGAAGAGAGATCGATGCTTTCTGTGTCTCCTGGAGACAGACCCGTGCATTCCGGCAGAACCGGCTATCGACAGCCCTTGCCTCTCTCCCATCTTCCATACTTCATTTGTGAAAAGAACCGTAATTACCCTCGAGGAGTCATTGGAGGGAAAGTGTGCAAATTGAAAAGGGCTGGAAATGGGCACCCCTGGCTGTGCGGAAAACACTTTCCATATTGAACTGTTCTCTCCCCAGCCTGTGTGCTCCCACCTGCCTGCCCCTTGCCTCTCTGCTGCAAACCAGAGCCGGCTTTGTCCCCGCCCTGACAATGGTTGTTTGACATCAACACAGAAAGACTCATGAAGAATCGGGTTTTCCATACCCACCCCCTTGCCAACACCCTCAATGGATAACCACTTTCTTTTCAACCCCTTCCACTAAATAGCTTGGACAATTAACAAAGCTTCAGCTGCTCTTCCGTTTTCTCCTTTCTTCTTTGAGTCCCTTCCACTTGCTAGTTCCCTCTACCTTAGCCTGGCTAACCATCCAGTGACCTTGTTAACTGGCCCAAAGACTTTGATCTTGCCAAGTGTAGAGTGCTCTGGATGCAGGGAAGAAAAGGTCCCTGCTCAAGGGTGTTATATGAGGACAAGCGGTTGAAAGCTCTGCCCCGTAACTGAAGAGTGGCCTGGGCCAGAGCCAGCCCCTGTGACTGTGCTGCCGCCCAAAATGGTGCCTTTTGGCCTGGAAAGTTTTCTGTCTTAGAAACTATCAGAACAGCTCAGAACCATAAGAGTTCAGATTTGTTCTTGTTGTTAGACTTCTAGAACACCCTCACAGTATATGCTGAGCTATACCAGGTTTGGGGCCTTCAAATTATAAATACTCCATTGTATTGGTTTGGGAGGGGTGTATACAAATTGCCACACCTAAAATTCTTTCCTGTCTAGATGAAAACTCAGGATATCCACTTTATGGAGTGTCCGAGGAAGGGCCTGTTCCATGGTCTCCATCCTCTGAAACTGCCAACCATCTCCAGGCCTCATTGCCTTGCTACTAGGAGGCTACAACCACAGACTCAATTTTTAAATTTATTATTATTATTATTATTATTATTATTATTATTACCTTGCCCTCTATATCTTTGTGTCTTCACTTATTCTGTCTCCTCTGAGCATGCCTGTAGCTAGGTTCAAGACCAACTCTACTCCAGAATGGTGACCCATCTCAGGTCATGACCTTAATTAAGCACCCTCTGCAAAAACCCTAATTCCAAACAAAGCTGCATTCTGAGGTTCCAGGTGGATCTATCTTTGGGGAACATGACTGAACAATTAAAAGACCAAATCCAACTTAAAATGCTTTTTTTCGTATGTATTCCTTGTATGTGCTAGGGCACTATGTAAAGACCCTCGCATACAAGTATGATAGTATGTTGAGAATATCCCTTCCCACCCTCCTCCCTCTGTCCTGCGCTAGTCCCCTTTGTTTCCCTAGTCAGTTTCGTGTCTACTTTCATGCCATTTATGCACACAGACTTCATGTGTCTATGTGAAATCTAGGAGCCACATGTGAAAAGGAAATGTATAATAATTTTCTTTCTGAGACTGGCTTAATTCACTTCATATGATCAATCTGCCCCAGTTTCATTCATTTTCCTGCAGATGGCGTAACCTCATTTATTTTTAAGGCTGGATAAACTCCATCATCCAAAGCCACTTTTGTGCTTCTTGGAACTCAGACCCTGGGCTGCTTCCGGTCTCTGTTCTCTGCCCAGTTCTGGGGATGACCATTGTCTAAGGCACCTCGTAGCTGCCATAAGACGTTAGACAACCGCCATGCCATGGGGTAGATGAATAAGGACCGAGAGTAGGAGCCACTGCAGCAGTGGACGGAGCAGGTGGCTCCTCCTGTTGCCTGCTCCCCTCCCTGCCCCGCCCCCCCACGCTGTCTGCCCTGCAAGCAGGAAGCCCTCAGATGCCACCCAGAGATGGTGGAAGCTGTTCAAGACCCTGCTGCTCTCAGCCCCTTTTCTCTTCATTTTGTCTGCCCAGTTCTAAGTTCTCAACCCCAAACAGCCTTTGACCTGGTTGCTGCATTGGGCATTGTCCCCAGTGATCTGTTACGTTTTCCCTCGCCCTGACTTCCTTTGTTGACTTAGATGACAGCCACCATATTAAAAGCAAACCCCTTTCATGTTTTCTTTGCACCAGATACTGCTCTAAAAGCATATATTAGTTTATTTAAACTTCATGGGGAGGGCACTTTTAACTGTCACCTCTATCTTCTACATGAGGAAACCGAGGCACAGAAAGCTGTGCTAATTTGTTTAAGGCAGGGGGTTTCTCTGTGTAGCTTTGGAGCCTGTGCTGGCACTCACTCTGGAGACCAGGCTGGCCTTGAACTTACAGAGATCCGCCTGCCTCTGCCTCCTGAGTGCTGGGGTTAAAGGTGTGTGGGGGTTTCTAAACCTAACAGCATTGACACTGTGGGTTGGTACGTCTCCCTGCCTAGTCTAATGTCCAGCAGCAGCCATGGCTTTGGTTGTTCAGTGCCTGCCATGATAGAACCCTTTGCAACCCTCAGTAATGACAACCAAAAAGCTCTCCAAATATCTCCAGGGCAGAGAACAAAATCACCCCTCAGTTGAGAGCCACTGTTTGTAGGTCATACACAATGAGTGACAAAGCCGTGGAGAAAGCCCAGACCTCCCCAGCTGCGCTCCCCCATCTGAGCCTTTGCCTGAGTCTTCACTGCCAGGGAAGTCCAAGTTGAGCCTCTCTAACTTCATAGTCCACCCTGGCCTGCCACTTAGCCTCCCTCTAACCCACCAGAGCTGGGCCCTCAGAAGAGAGTGCTTGCTTTTTTGACCTGCACAGGGCCACTTGCCTCTCTGCTTTCTGGCTGTGACTAGACTCAGACAACAACCTTGTGCATATCATGAGCATGGTTTCACCAGCTGACCCTAACTTCAGCCCTGGTTCCTCACATCTCCATCTCAGAACAGGAGCAGAGAGGGGTCTCATCCACTAAGGCTGTCCTGGGGACACTGAAAGGACCAAGTCCACTTCCTTAAGGACATGAGAGATTCCTACTGTGCTGAGTCAGGGAGAAGACATTCTCAACACTCTTGGACTATGGCCGATCCTAACTCTAGAAAATGCAAGGGTTTTGGCGTCTTTGGAGAAGGCAATTAAATGCTGGGTTAATTGTACCAGTGGTCATGGCTTCCTGCCCTGGCTTATGTCCACCTCTTCTTCCACAGAGAAGAAAGAAAACCCCCACCTCACTTGCACACACACACACACACACACACACACACACACACACACACACACAGCAATTGTGAAAGGCTCCGCACACCTTTAACAAAAGCTCTTCTCCATCTGATTCTAGAATGAACAAGAAAGGGCCCGATCATGTCACTCTGGGGCAAACATACCTACTTCTTCTAAATACACGGTGTCTCTGAGGCACTGGCTGCTTTTCATCACCTGCTATCATCACTCGTTTTTTATTGGCACATAAAAGGGCTTCCTGTAAAACATATTAAAGCTTCCAATTCAGAATGAAAGGCACTCGATGTAAAATCTCCCCACGCACAGGAGCCAGAGTCTGAGTGAGGCTGCTGGCACGTTCCCTTCATGGAAGGGATGGAGTCCACTTCTCCATGGCCTGAATGCCACCCTCCAGTGAATAGGGCCGGGAGAGGTAGAGTGTGGCTGGACCCTACAGGACTCTAAACTTCTCCTGGGCTGAGGACAGTGGGGTGGGTTCCCACACCTGCCTGGGGGAGGCAAGCATGATCCTCTGCTCCCAGGTGCCCGCTTTATTATTTGTTTTGAACAATTGAATTCATATGATTGAGGGAAAAACTGTTATTATCTTCATGCACAAACAAATGTGGAAATATTAGGGAGTAGAATACAGAGACTATCCCAGGTGTGTATTTGAGATGAGGACTCAAGATTTCGGAGACACTGCCTGACTTGGGCCAGCAGCATCCCCGCCCTGCACCCCAGCAGAGGCTATTTGATGGAGCTTTGGAGCAGTGTGGATGCTGGGTCTAGGTTCTCCATTGCTGGCGTGTAAAGGCCACCTGCCTGGCAGTCTCAGAGGCTGCTGGCCCCACCATGGAGCCTCTTGCACCCATAGCAAGGGGACTTGGTGTAGAGCAGACAATTAGCAGCTGTCAATCAAATCAAAGGAGAGCCAGAGAGTTTGCAAGCATCCTGCTGAGCCAAGCCCCATGAACTCCTTGACAGCCCAGTCCAGGGAAACCTCTTCATACCTCCCCCTGCCCAGCCCTTCTCCTCCTTTTCTTCTATTCATTCCTTTATCTGGGAAGCAAGCATTGCTTGTCTGTGGACAGCCTCCTCCAGTTCTTCCAGGAGAAAGAATTCATCCTCCCTCTCTGGAGCTCCCAACACATTTCCACCTCTCCTCCAAGAGGGGCCTTCTTTTCTGGCTAGATGTCAATCTCCTTCCATCAAAAGGGGTCTTTCTGAAGCAGGGACCTGACCCATATGTTCACATCGTTGGCCCTTGGCACTTGAGAGCTGATCGAGGTATTGAGTTGGATACGTGAGATGGCGAAAGGAAGTAAGAAGAGTTTGACTCCTGTCTGTATCTGTGGCTGTGGCTATAACAAAAGACTAGAGCCTGGGGCATTTAGTCAATAGATGTTCATTGGGTTTTTGGATCCAGAATGCCAGCGTCTGCTTGGCAGCAGGTGAGGGTCTCCTTGCGGCACCATAGCATAGCAGAGTGGAGGATATGAGGCAGAGCAGAGGACCCAGTTAGCTTTCTCTTCCTCTCTGGATAAAACCATTAATTCGAGCTGTTCATGTGGCTCAGTTGGTAGAATTCTTGCTCGTCTAAGGCCATGGGTTCAGTTTCCAGACAGCATGAACCAGGCACAGCAGTGGACATTTATAATTCCTGTACTCAGAAGGCAGAGGTAGGAAGGTCAGAAGTTCAGGCCCAACCTAGGCTACATGAGACCCTGTCAGAAAGAAGAATAAAGGAAGGAAGGAGGGAGGGAGGGAGGGAAGGGGAGGGTAGGAAGGAAGAGCAAGCTACTAAGGCCATCATGAAGGACCCCCTCTTATAACTTCATTTTATCCTAAGTAGCCCCAGAGGCCCCACTTCCAAATACTATTAGAATGTGATATAGGGATTAAGTTTGCAGTACATGAGCTTTGGGTGGTCACATCCAAACTATGAGAGCTCTGATCTGCACCTTGGTGGTACTGTGACAACAATAGAGCTTGGGGATTTGAACCTGAAGTTTCATGGAGGTACTGGGCAAATTTACCACTGCACGAGCCACCTAGGGGGAGTGAGGCTCAGAGCAGGCAGGACTTTGAAACTGTGTGTGTGTGTGTGTGTGTGTGTCCCTGTGAGTGTCTCTGTGTCTGTCCCTGTGTGTATGTGTGTCCCTGTGTCTGTGTGTGTGTGCTCCCGCATGCTTGTACATGTGTACATAGGTGCCTACACTCATAAGCACACATGGGGAAGCCAGAAGAGGACTTTGGGTATCTTCCTCTACCAATCACCACTTATTTCCTCAAGACAGGGTCTCTTAGTGAATCTGGAGCTTGCCATTTTGACTAGGCTGGCTAGCCAGCAAGCTCCCAAGATCTGCCTGCTTCTAGCCTCCAGCACTGGGGCTCCAGGTACTCTGTACATCCATGCCTAGCTTTTAAGTTGGTGGTAAGAATTTGAACTTAAGTCCTCATGCCTGTGCCCCAAGTGCTGTTATCCACTGAGCCACCTCCCAGCTTCAACGCCCCCTTTTCATCTTAAAGGTGTGCATATGCTTTGTATTTTAGCCGTTGACGTTGTCATCTTGTTTACATGTGAGATAACAGCACTCGGTGCAGGTCTGTGATAAAATGAATGTCTGGAGTCACAAGTGCTGTGCAGCGACAGAGGCTGTCTCTGGTTTTTAGAGCCCCCTCAGATCACAGATCATTGTCTCCCCACAGATTCTTCCTGAATACTCTAAGTCCTCCCTGGGCGGAGTGTTACAAGGCTGTGATTCAGCTTGCAGGGAGCCAAGTACCAGGTTTAGAAGCTTTGCAAAGGGCGGACTTCATGACTTTCTGTCTCTGTGTCCCTGACTGTGTGAGGGCTGCCACAGATCATGCGATGGATCAGAGGGGTGACAGTCATAGACTAGAGTGTCTGGGGGTCAGCAGTGGCAGCCGAAGCAGCAGCATTACCAACAGACACCTCATTGCCTTGCCTGGAAGGGCAGCAGCATTAAGGCTGCTATCCTGGCTTCACTTCTCTGGGTGACCCAGAGGCCGCTCTGGGCTTCCATAGGAGAGTGGAATTGAGCCGGCAGTGATACCTGTGGCTTGGAATGGAGAGTTTCAGGGCCCCAGGGCCACAGTCTGTAGCTTCCACTTAGGCTTTGGTCTCCCCTCCTTCCCCCTGCCCCCAGATCAATCCTGTTTCGAGAAATCCACAGATGCTTGGGAAGAAGACTTATTTATTAAGGGATGAAATAGGGGAAACACACAGTAACAGAAAAGAGTGGGAAGTGACACCATTGTCTCTTCGCCTACCAGGGAAGGATGTAGAAAGCTCCAAACGGTGTGTCAGGAAGCCTTCCACGTCCAAGTCAGAAAGTAAGCTGGACTCCCTCGCCCCCCCACACACACACCTCAGTGCTTAACAGGTCAGAGAAAACCACTCCCATATGGCTAGACACCCTAAATGTCATTAGCTAATCAGATGGAGCTCCCACAACACAACCCTCTCCTTGGAGTATCTGCTCCGATAACCCCTGAGTGTCTTCTCTGTTTCCAGCCTGCCCAGATTGTGGTTCCTGAACCAACACCAGCAGCAGCAGTAGCAAGGTTCCCACCCAGACTCACCTAGGTTACCAGATTGCCAGGTGATTCCAAGGTGAGACCAGCCCTGTATGCCTGGACCCCCGCCAAGCTTCTCCAACAATGCTGCCTCAGACCTGTTCAGTATCCTGGAAGGCTCTAGAACAGTGGTTCTCAGCTTGTGAGATGTGACCCCCCCAATACCTTCATAAAACACAGATATTTACATGGTGATTCTTAACAGTAGCAAAATTACAGTTACAAACTAGCAATGAAATAATTTTTGTGGTTGGAGCTCACCACAGCATGAGGAACTGTATTAAAGGGACACAGCATTAGGAAGGTTGAAAACCAGTACCCTAGAGACTGAAGGTGGAGTAAATCTAGTGTCTGCTCAGATGTGCACTCTGGGCCATAGGTGCTGACATTTTAAAACCAAACATCTTAGTCTAGCACAGACAGCCATGTCCATGGGATCCCATGTCCACGGGCATGGCCTCCAGGTATACTGTGAGAGTATAAGACAGGGCACAATTTTTGGGAGGTCTCATTCATGTTGGTCCTGCTCAGAACAGCACCATAAACAGCCAGTGACCACAGAGGGGGCTCTTTCTCCCAAGTATAGCAGCGTGCAGAGGGTTCAGTCATAGTGCATAGATGATGAGGCTCTGAACACACACACACACACACACACACACATACACACACACACACACACACACACACACACACACACACACACACACACACAAACACACACACACACACACACACCCCGCTGGGTTGGCTGCCTGCTGGGAGGGCAGACCCTATTCCCAGGGAAAAGAACCCTGCCTCAGAGAAAACTGACTTCCCCAGCAACCTGGAGGAAGCAGCTGTAATGTCTAAACTCCAACCCAGAGCTCCTGATACAGAGTCCAGTATCCTGCCTTTGGTTGTGGCTGCCCTGGCTGGGGCCCCTTGCCACAGGGTCCCCAGTCCCAGCATCATAAAATGTCAAGTGTTAGGGAGCCCAGATGAATTGGAGGCATGGTTAGGGCTGCAGGACCTGGAAAAGACTTCTGCACTAGAAGACCATGTTCTGTCACAGTGATTTCCAGGTTAGCCACACACCAGGCACTCCTCCAAGAGCTCTGTGTGTCAGTTTATTTGAACCTGGTACCTCATTATTGTTTTTGTACCCATTTTACAGACAAAGAAACTAACACAGAGAATAGTTAAGCAACTTGTCTAGAGTCAAACAGCCTGGAATTATAGGAATCCAGCATTTAAACACAGATCTGGCTATAGAACAAACCCTCACTTCCTTTTTGTGTTTGATAGTGTGTATGGGGGTAATAGTGCATGTGTGCTTGTGGAGGTGTGGGGTCGATGCTTGGATCTTCCTCAATCAGTCTCTACCCCATTTTTTTTTGAGGCAGGGTCTCTCACCAAACATGGAGCTTACCTCTTTGAATAGGCTGGCTGACCAGAGAGCCCTCTTTCTTTGCCTCCCCAGCTGCTGTGCCTGGGTTCTAGTGACTGAATTCAGATCTTCATGCATTTTGTAAATAGGCCCTTTACCTATTTACCAACTGAGGGTCTCCCAAGTTCCCAGAGATGCCTCTTTTCTTCATTGTATCTGCTTGTCTTCTCAGGCGCCCACGGACGTGAAGCCTCCAGACCACTTAGGAAACAGAACATTCATTTTCAGGTCCCGTTTTTAGGATATGTAAATCAGAAAGTCTAGGGCTGGGGCTCAGCAGTCTATGGTTTTGAGATTCCTCAAGGGGGTCATGCGCCATGGTAAAGCTTGAAAACCACCCTATCACCCTGTTAGAGGGTTCCATGGAGATGTTTCTGAAAGTCTCAGCACAGCTTCCCAGGATGTTAGCTTTTGCTGTGACCAGCCTACTTTTCAGGAGGGAGAAAGATTCCCACTTCCTTGGTAAAGTGACCTCCTGGCAAAATGATGCTGATGTTGGTAGTGGTATGGTGGTGGCGGTGATGATGATGATGGTGACAATAACCTGACAGAAGAGATCTTAACAAAACCTACATGTTTCACCTGATCTTGCCTAAGAGAATGTAGCTGCCAGGATGGGTCATGGCCCATTTCTGCACTGGAAGGCCTGTATAGCCTTCTCCATGGCCCCATCATAGAATGCCCTTATGTAAACTTGCTGACCTAATGCCTAGCTTCAGGGCTGGACCTGACCCCACTCTCCTTTCAGATGCCCCTGTCTGCCCATGTGGCCTTCTTGCCAGCTCTTAGCCCCCAGGGCATGCTCAAGACCCCTCCCAGTAGGACTGGCTTGCCCCTCTTGTCACTGCAAGTCAGTATTGGTGGTAAGCAGCCTTCCCTTCCCCTGGGCTGGGTACATAATTGGCCTGGTGTTCCCCAGCAGTCTTGGGGGAATTGCTTCTGTCAGGGGCATAACAAGCTTATCTGTTAGCCTGAGTTATGTCACCATGTGCTCAGCGTAAATCTGACCGCCTTCCTGACGCGCTGGGCCTGGATGGATTTGTGAATAATTTCACCACCACAATTATTTTACAATTTTGAATCTTCCCTGGCAACTTAATGCATAGATTGCCAGGAGAAGCTGCATAAATCAGGATTTCAAACAAAGGCTCTCTATCCAGGCCAGGGGCTCCCTACTCACTCCCGGGAGAAAAGCTGGGGAAACCAGCAAGCAGTGGATGCAGAGTTGGGCTTCTGTCCCCAGCCCCCGGCACAGGACCTCAGCTCAGGGCTGACTCCTGCCAGGGGTTCTCGAAAGACTTTCCCAGGCAGCCTTTTCTCTTTATTTTGGACTTAGTCAATTTCCCCACTTACGGGTGGAAGTGAGGGGTGATGGTGATTTCTGCTCCTTTCCTATAGAACTACTCTGCTTGACAACTTCCGGAATCCCATGAAGGCAGAGCCCACAGCCGACGGGCAAAGAAAGGTATGAGACTTCTCCCACCTGTCAATCCAAGTAGCTCTCTCTGTGTTTCAAAGATCCGGCTTCTGTTGGTGTCAAAGGGTTGCTCTACTAACAAAACTCTAGAAATCCTGGTCTCATCTAATCCTGTGACTTGGGGCTTAGACATTTCAAAGTGATTGATGATGATTGATGATTGATTGAGGTGCTAAGTCATTTTGCTGCAAGCCTGTGAGTTAGAAACATGGACCTGGGAGTAGAGCCCCAATCCAGATTCATTCATTAGCTTGCTTGTGTGTAATTGTAAGCTAAAGCTACTTAACCCTCTAAGTCTCCATTTCTTCATCTGTTAAATGGGACCTACCTACCCTGTGTAGTAAAGGCAGAAATATACAAAATGCCCATCTCAGCATCTGACACATAATATATGCTCAGTGTATTGGTAAACTTGAGATAATGTCATTAACTCAGGTCTGTTAAGCCACAGGGATGAACAGGGCAAACCATCCTGTAACAGACTCTGACTATAGGGGAAAGAGAAATGGAAATGAATGGACACCCGTCACCCTCCAGGGCTCTGCCATTTTGCCTTTATAGTACATGGGGAGGGTGGATGAGGTGTGTGTGTGTGTGTGTGTGTGTGTGTGTGTGTGTGTGTGTGTGTGTGCTGTGGGGGCTCTTCCAGTCTGCTTTTGCTGGAGTAGAGTGGCAGAGTGACCTTGAAGTCTCCCATTGTGGGCCTGGCCCGCCTTCCCCATATCAGGCACCTGCTGGCAGATCTTCCTCAGCCATTCTAGCCGAAAGGACTCTGCAGGCTTACAGGCTCTCAACCCAGCTATTAGCAGCTCTTTAAGCCACGTTATCTGTTTGCTCCCAGAATGTCTCATTAGCAGGCTTTATTTAGGCTTTGCTGGCCTGACCAAGCTTGCTTCCACAGCCTTCTATGCCAGCTTATTGCCCATGCTTTTGCCTACTTGGGTTTTGTTTTGCTTTTGAAGCTTTTGCTGGTGCTGCAAGGGTTCCAGGGCCTTGCAGGGGCAGGGATGGGAAGTCCAGGGGTGGGGTGGCACTGCTCTTGGCTTTCAGAGTCCAGAAGAAGAAGCTATTCTTCCTTTGGACATGGGAGAGTCATTCATTCATTCATTCATTCATTCATTCATTCATTCATCCATTCATCCATCCATCCATTCCCATACTCATTTAGTCTTATTTAATGAGGATTCTTCAAGGCCCTGCCCACCCAGAAAATACAGTGTCAACTGAGTAGAAAGATTTCTGCCTTCTTGGAGCTCAGAGGCCAGTAGGAGAACCCTCACTTACTGAGCTGTGGGAAAGATGTGGGCCTTCACTTCTCGTGGGAGCCCTCTGCTGAAGGAGTGCCTCTAAGACAAGTACAGTAACCTACATGACTGAAGCACCTGCTTAACACACACTCATGGCCAGCCTGCCCATAGCCACCCCATATCCCTTCCTTATCGGTGATACAGACATGGTCAGGTAGGGTACTGGTCCCTTTTGCTGTCACTGAGTGTTATTTGTCCAGGCCAGGTTTTCTTCCCTGGATTCTATCCAAGACCTGGGACAGAAATGAACAGAACAAAACTTTCCATTTATAATCCACATGCATGAGTGCATATATACACTCATGTGGGGGTGCCTATTTCACATACCTGAACACAGACTTAGGCAAACAGGTAGGCAGGCATGCAGAAAGACACATTTACTGGCTAATAGGTGCCTGAAAATACACACACACACACACACACACACACACACACACAGAGAGAGAGAGAGAGAGAGAGAGAGAGAGAGAGAGAGAGAGAGAATGAATGAATGAATTCATACAGTGAAGACATGGAGGATGGTGGAAAAGTGGAAAGAGACAAAGTCCCTAAATCTTGGAGCTTAGTTCTGAGAAGACAAGGAAAAGACAATTTAACAACAACAACAACAAAATAAATATGCAACATCAAATGGAAAGAATAAATCACGGAAGTCAACAGGACTCTATGAGAATAATAGCGGGGAGTATGTACTTGAATGTCAGAAGCAGAGGCAAACAGCAGGCATGGTTTCAAGCGTGGGGCACAGTCATGCAGAAGCCCAGAGGGGGAGAACATGCGACACATTCAAGGACTAAAAGATGGAAGCCAGTATTCCTAGGGAGTACAGCCCCTACACGGACCACTATGTGGAGACTCAACACAACAACACTCAATACAAACAAGCAAGCCAAGCACACACACACATACACACACACACACACACACAGAGGCGCAGAGTCTCACAGTGCCCCTGTGTGAGCAAGCACACACACAAAAGTGCATACATGTAAGCAGGCAACACAGAGCTGTGCACAAACCTGGGTGTAGCAAAGACAAATAAACCCCTCAGGAGAACACACTGACGTGGCACAGCTGCCTGGACACACAAATTATTTGAACACACGGACACCCCTTTCCTTCGTGGACACAGATACCACAAAAGTGTACTCTGCATTTGCATAGATCTGTCCCCCTCCCCCCAGGTGGCATTCACTGGTGTGTACACATGATAACACTCGGGGGAAAACTAAAGCTTCTGAGAGCCTGAAGATCCCTAAGCTGGAGATCATTGAAGTCAATGGCTGTTAAGTAGCTAATCCCTCATTCAGGTCTCTGAACATTTAGGGCCATAATCCTTGGCCTCCTCCATTGCTGGTGGCTTTGAAAGGATTCCAGAGGGTGAGGACAAGCAACAGGAGATTGGAGTCTTGTTAGGGTCCTTGCCAGCGCTAAGCCTCCTCTGACAGCGGTATTTGCTCCCCTGGGCTTCGGACAGCCGCAGATCTCTGGCTGTAGAGGGATCTTTGCTCTGTAATCCGTTTTCTTTTGCTTTTCTTTGGAGATTAGACACATTTCCCGCTGGCCATTATAGCCTGCCTGAGCTGTCTGGGGCCTGGAGAGGTTGTCCCCAATCAGAAGGAGATTCTTGAAGGTCTGGGCAACCATCTGCACTGGTTGGACAAGGAGTGGCTGGGGACCCCGCTCTCTAAGGAGATGTGACCCAACCAAGGAGGGGAGAAGTTTAGTTAAAGTAAAGAAAGATATAAAATAAACTTTAAAATAGAAACCAAATGAGCATCAGCCGAGCCGCTCACAAAGTCTCTATTTTGCCATCTGTAAGATGGGCCTGATGGCACCCTAGCTCCTGTTTCCATGGGCAGCTTGGAAGGAAATGAAAAAGCTGCTCTCCGACTATCGAGGCCTCCTCTCCTGCCCTCTCCAGAACGAAGGTCCCATCATCACCAACAATGGCAGAGTACACCACTCTTTTTTGAGGCCCCGCCTTTACTCTCCAAGGAATGCCCAGCCCATGTTTGCTTGCAGGAAAAATCGCTTCTTACTTATCACACCCCACCAGTAGGTGTTGCCTCCTCCCTGGAGTCCACTTGGTTTAGCTCTGGTTACAGGATATCCCCCTCCTCCCCACTCTGCTGTCCTGACTCCTTGATAGTGTGCCTCTGAAAATGCTAGTGTGCCTGCAGCTGCTCATGTCCCATTTAGAGCCTCTATGAGGAATGGGGGCCTATCCTAACCATCTCCCCTGGGTATTCTGAAGAGCTCTGAGCAGCAGAGCTGACAAAGCATGCTGAAGAGGCGAGGCCTTGTCCATTCCAAAATGACAACTTGTTTGTTCGCGGTACGGGAGACCGAACCCAGGGCCTCTGGGTTGCTAGGCAAGCACTGTACCCCTGAGCTTCATGGCTAGCCTTCTTTTTACTTTTTATCTTGGGGCACTAAGTTGCCCAGGCTGGCCTTGAACGCACTCTATAGCCCGATCAGGCCCAAACTTGTGAACCTCCTACTACAGTCTTCCCAATGGCTGGAATTACAGACCTATCCCTAGCAAGCCCATCTCAGGCAACCTATGTTGAAAGCCAGGCATGGAATTTCTCCTTCCAGAAGGGCTCATTTGTCCAGGGAAACAGCTTAGAGACTTTGAAGTAGGCGGTTATACCCACTGTCACCCTCCCAGTTCCCCAACTGTAGTGTTCCCCAACACGGTTAGAATATGCTATAAGGCCAAAGGAAAAACTAAAGTGAACTGTTTGCAAAATGGAGTGGAAGAACTTTGTATTTCAGAGTCATTACTGAATATATATATATATATATATATATATATATATATATATAATTCAAGTGTACATATATAATACATATATATTATGATATATTGAAATTATAATTCATATTGGGAGAAGAGTGGGTGTGCCTGTGCTATTGCACATGCGTAGAGGTCAGTTCAGGAGTCAGTTCTCCCCCTCTACCAGGTGGAACATGGAATTAAAGTCACATCATCAGACTTGGTGGCAAACTCCCTACCCACTGAGCCATCTCTCCAGCCTATGAAATGGAACTCCCAGGATTACATTTTCCACCATAGCCTTGTTCTGGTGGCCACGCGGCAATGCCTCTCGCAGCATGTGGACCTCAGCAAAGCTGGATTTGTGTGAACTGTTTGGTTGATGGTGTTTCTGGGTACCGAGAGCAGACACATGCAGGGGAGTGAGCCATGAGGAAGAGGTGCAAACTGTACCTAAGCCTAGCGACGGGGGGTGGGGGGGGGCAGAAAGGGGAGACCTCCGGAAATTGGCAGGAACCCAGGAGAAGGACCTGCCCAAGAATCAGCAGGGTGAGGTGGATCACAGAGACATGGTGGGATCCCAGGCCTGGGAGTGTTGTGGGAAGACACAGGCACACACGCATTTCCTGAGGTTGGCCACCACAAGGGATGAGCAGTCATAGTGACTCTGTAGCTGGTGTTGGGGAGGGGGGAAGGGGTTCTAGGAGGTCCTGTTCTATCCCTAGCAGATCCCAGACCGGCAGGGTCGGATCCACACCTGCTCCCTGGTCAAAGGCGGGCACAGGCTTCATTGAGGTCATTCTGATGCCTGTGGTGGGGGCACTGCTGCAGCCCCTTTGCCTCAGCCCCTCCTAACTGTTGAGGACCCACAAAGCATACAGGAGGCTCCAAACATGCCTATCACTCCTGCCCCTGGGGAGGCCTCATGGAGTTCACTCCACTGGCAGCCATTCGGCATGTCTATTAAATTAGATTGAGCAATTACCCTGGGTTTCAAGGCAGAATGATGGAGGGGGAGGCAGGCACGTCAGGAAAGGGTGTAACGTGAAGCTCTAGTCACTGTGCAAAGCCTTACACAGCTCACCCTGACAGCAAAGCCATGCTCCCCAACAGCGGGCTATCTTGCCTCTCTGAGTGCTGAGGGAGTGGACTGAACCTGACTCGGGGCTCTGTGGCCCTTGGTGTCTCAGGATGAGCTGGAAGAGAGCTCTCAGACAAGGATGATAGGAAACACTGGCAAACAGGGGTTAGAGCTGGAGGAGCAGATACTGACTGGTCTGAAAGGAAGGCACAGAGTGGGCATACCACACAGGACAGCTTAGGAGCACTTCCCAGAGACTGCTTTCCCGTGGAAGGAAGCAAGACTCAGTTCTTCATTTGGTCAGTGGGTATTTATTAGGAACCTGCTCAGAGCCAGTGTGTCTGGCTTTCGAGGGAGAGTATCTGCAGAGCAATTAGGTTGGAAAGTGAATGTCAAGACAAAGCGCAGAGCCCTGAATGTGAACTTGAAGCCCCAAGTTCAAGTGCTTTTATTTCCTCTTAATCAAGAGAAGTTGGAAGAAGCACCCCTGACTTGACAGGGGGTGGAGACAGGGAGAGGAGCCAAGGGTAGAAGCAGGAAATGAACTTGGAAGTGTCAGCAACAGCCTGACTAATGAGTCTTCGGTGCCAACCCAGTGGATCCGCCTGTGCCTGAGCGCTGGCACCAGCCACCTCTGCAGACAGTGATGGAGGCCTTTTGCACTTTGACCAACTGAGCGGGACAGTGTGTGTGCTGAAGGTGCTGGGCAAAGAAGACTGAAGGGGACTGAGAGGTTGAGGGGCCGGAGCCTTGCCTTGTGTGGGGGTTGCAAAATGAAGCCAGGGCTCGCATGCATGCAATGGGGGCTCTAAGCCAGTGTCTACCAGGCACATGGGACTCGGGGTGAAGTGGCCTGCTTCCTCCAAGCATTTGGAGGGGCTCCAACAAGCAGCATGGAGTCAATGGCTTAGGCCCAGCAGGCAGCTCCTTGCATAGAGAGCTTTCGCCTAGCTGGGACTTGGCTCCTCTTGTCTTGCTCCAGGGGCAGCCTCACTATGGAGCTAGGATCCAGGTGAGTAAGTGAATAGAAAGGTCAGAGGAAAGCCAGGCTGACCAAGCAGAGAAATGCAGCCAGGGCAGAAAACAGAACCACATCAACCTCCCCCAGGACACCCTTAAGAAGGCCCAGGGGCTAGGTACATCCCTCCCACCGGCTTAGGCTTTGGCTGGTTGTTATGGCAACATTCATTTGAGTTTAGGGAAGTGTGGTGGCTGGGAATACGGGGAGGGGGATATAAAGAGCCTTAGAGAAGGTACCTTTTCAGGGCAGCCTGTACTGGGGTGTAAGACCTGGGCTGGTTATGCTCAAGAATTCCAGGCCAAGCCAGGCAGTCACTGTTGAGGTGTTAGGAAAATGAATCTAAAATGCACAGGTGCAGAAAACTGTGAAGACTTTGGGGGGGGAATCATAGTTTGGTCCTGATTTTGTTCATTTGACTGGTAACAATAAAGAAAAACAATGATACCTGTGCAGAAGAGGGTGGGGGGCCAAGGCTGAGGGAACCACAAATTGGCAGCATTCCCCCAAAGTGCACTTCTTTACTGTCTTTTAAAAACCAAACAACCCAAATGCCCTGGGCCCAGCAGCTCCTTTCCCAGATATGGATGCATAGAGACCCTGTCACCCGTGCCCCGGGGGACACTGGCTCAGGGGCACAGAGCAGCTATGCTCCTCACTTTCAGGGTAAATACAGCTGCTCTTCACAAACCCTGTTCTTAAACATAAAAACACTGGCATCTGGAAAGAGCCCAAACGGC
This sequence comes from Cricetulus griseus, assembly GCF_003668045.3. Taxonomy (NCBI): domain Eukaryota; kingdom Metazoa; phylum Chordata; class Mammalia; order Rodentia; family Cricetidae; genus Cricetulus; species Cricetulus griseus. The sequence continues at coordinate 27,581,832 of NC_048595.1, read as the reverse complement.
CAACGCTGGAGAAGTGGCTGGGTGAATTGTGGTGAAGCTCCCACAATAGAACCACACAGAGCAATGAAAAATGGAGGCATTGAGACCACACACAATATCCTTCATAAATCCCAACAACGGGATGGAGCAGAAAGGGAAGTCTCCAAAGACTACAGCCAAAATAAGTAAAACTTAAAGATGTGTGTATGCTTGTGGTAAGGAGGGAAGAGAAGGAAGGAAAGGAAGGGAGAGAAAAATGAAGAGGAGAGGGAGGGCAGGGGAGAGAGAAGGTTAGGGCCAGAGAGTGAGAAAGAATGAGGAAGAAGAGGGAAGGAAGAAAACAAGGCAAGCTCCACCTAGAAGGATCTGCAGGGAGGGCTAGTGTGGGATTTAGAGCGGATCCCCAGGGGAACATGGGAACTGGCTATGCTCTAACAGGCTGGGCAGAGTCCAAGCTTCCTGGTTATTTGTTATTAAATCAAAACAAAAATAAATATAAAAAAGAGGGCTGTGAATAAAGACTGAGCATCCCAAATAAAAGTTTTTACTAATCCAATTTTGTGGTCAGAGATATTAAAAAATCCTTTGGGTCCCCCTTAGAGGCCTCTTGGGAGGCCTTCTCTAGCCTGACTCAGTGGTGGGACATCCTAGGCCCCACTCTGCTCCCTCCTTACAGTCACCCACCTCTTTCTCACACTTATCTGTGCTCAGCTTGGGGGAGGGGTGTTTAGCAAGTGTTGACCCTCAGGGCTGGGATGCTGTTCAGTTGGCAGATCATTGCTTTGAAGTCACAAAGCCCCAGGTTCCATCCCAACACCACGTAATGCAATGCATGCGTGCCAGTGGCAGTGCATGCCTGTGGTCCGAACACTTGGGAAGCAGATGCAGGAGGATCAGAAGTTCAAGGCCATCCTAGGCTACATGTGACCCTATCTCAAAATGAAAACAAACAAAACGATGTAATGGCATGAGATGAGGGTCCCTGGGCAGAGGAGATACCACTGTCTCACTCATTGCTGTTAACTCGTCACCAGGCTCCAGCTCTGGGAGCATTGTGAGATGCTCAGCCAGAATGAGAGAAGGCCAGCTGTTCCTGCAACTGGATGCCACCTCTGTGCCTGGGGTCTCAGCCCCTCCTAGCCCCCTCACCACAACTTTCTGCACACAGGAAACTAGCACTCGGAAATCATGTCACTGCCCCTCCTACCTTCCCTGGCTGTATCCATAGCACCCTGGTTCTCTACTCCATCAAGTGTGTTGGCTAAAGAGCCGCCTATCCATAGCACCCTGGTTCTCTACTCCATCAAGTGTATTGGCTAAAGAGCCGCCTTTGCCTGGCCTTGATCCAACATCTAGCAAAGGGAACCACACCCTTGCCCTTGCTGGAGAAGAGACAAAATACAGACAAGAAACAAGATCAGCTGATAAACCCCAGTGTAGCTTGTGAAGTGTTGTGCAAGGAAAAGGGGGCAGCGTCGGATGGGGGTGGGGTTGGGATGAGGGTGGGGAAAAAGCCTGGGCTCAAAGCAGGTTTGTGCAGAGAGGTGTTGTAGAGATGAATCCTTGAGGGGGTAACCGGAAAGGAGCTGAGGGAGGCGAGAGTGAGCATGGGCAGAGGGAACAGCAGTGCTAAGGTTCTTAGGGTTCAGCTCTTAGGGCAGCTCTTAGGGTTCAGAGAATGGCAAGAAGAGCCCAGCAGAGGAGACTCGGGGACCAGGGAGAAGGAAGCCACATCAGACCAGGTTTGTAAGGGCTGTGACTTTGACTCTGAGTGACACAGGAGTCGGGATGTGTGTTGAGGGTGTGGATCCCAAGGATCAAACTCAGTTCCTCAGGCTTGGCATCAAGCACTCCTATCCCAAAGGGCTTCTTGCTCCACTGTGCCACAGAGGAAGGCAGAGGGTCAGCTGACACGCCTGAGACAGCAAGTGAGGACCAAGCCTTGGCAGTTGCAAACCCAAACCGTGATAACAGCATGAAACCCACCTACTGACCTCCTAGAGGTCCCACCTCTCGATACTGTCACATCAGGGGTGATGGATGGCTCACTTCTTCCTCATACCCTGGACTCACATGGTAGAGAGAGAGAGCCTGACTCCCACAAAGTTGTCTTCTGACCATCACAGGTGTGCTTTGGCGCGTGCACACGCGCACACACACACACACACACACACACACACACACACACACGCGCGCGCGCGTGCATGCACACGTGTACACACACTTACAAACATGTACACCCACCTAGACACATGTACACACACAATAAATAAATAAAATGTCATAAAGATTTCTAAAGAAACCAAACAATGTCAATCTTTGTCTCCAGCTCGGGGTCCTCAACCAGGGAATTTATTTGCTGAGATGGACCTGTGGCTTCTTATTTCCAACCCTGTATCATCCTTTGGACTATAGTTGGAGCCATGCACTGTCCTCCACTGGGCCTCAGTTTCCCTCTCCTGCAAAAAAAAATGGTGGTTGAAAGGATTCCAGTCTAGATGAGGATGTGGTTAGGCAAAACCTGCGAAGCCATGGTTGGTCTCTGATGTGACTGTCACCAGCCTCTGCAGGGAAGTCATCACCACCCCCAGCGAGCGTTCCATTGTTGTCGGATTTCACTCAGCTCTGCCACCACCTTCTGCTCAAACACTTTCCCCACAGCTGTGCACACACATCTCATCACTCAGCCCCTCCTCTCCTTCCTCTGCCTCTCACCTACCTCCCCTCCCCAGACCCTCAAGAGGTTCATGGCCATTCTGTTTAGAATCACTTGTGAGACTAGCAGGTGCTTGGGGCACAATGGACTCAAGGCGAGCCCTGCTTCCTAGGGCCTCTCAGAAATTGGGGACAGCTTCTGAAGACACAGATTTTTTTTTTTTGGCCCTGGCACCACCAGTCCAAACAAAGGCATTTGCTGCTGGGAAGGCGACAATTGTTTCCATTCAGCAAGTGCTTGCTGCCAACACCAGTGTTTTCTCTTGGAAGCCAACGTTTGGTTGAGAAGACAATGCCAAGCTAAATATTTTTCTCTGCATAAAAATCCCTTTAATTTTTTAATCATTTGGCAAGCATCTCCTCCTCCCGCCCCTCACCCTTCTGTTCCTGGGCTCCCTCTAGCTCTCCCTGCCTTTGGCTGGGTCTCTGCGACATCCAACATCTGGGTAGGCAAGAAGGTTTGGTGGGTCGCACAGATGTCCCCAGACCCACAGATAGTGGACTGTGTACGGATGAACATTTCATCTGTGTGATAACGTTGCCTTTTAAGATGTCTTTTCCGAATGTTTGAATGATTGGGACTGTGTCTTACTCCTCAGCCCAGGGCTGGCCTCTCTTCATTCTCCTGCCTCAGCCTCCCCAGTGCTGGGATTACAGGTGTGCATGAATGCATCAAATTTTTCTGCAGACATGAGTGCAGACATAATCTTTCCCAGTTTCTGCCTTCTCCAGTTCTCTTCAGGTCCTCTATTAAGCTCTGGTTATGAGGCCAAGCAGACCTTGATGAGGGGACCCTGGGCTGCCATCCAGGGGCAGGGAAGGGTAGCTCTCCATGCTCTATGGTTAATGGCAGCATCTGTCTATTCTCTCTTGACTCCGCCATTCCTCTGAGGGAGAAGTCACGCACCTGCTCCACCCAATGTCTAGAGTCTCTCGTTTCTAAGTTGTGGAGCTTCATGGAAGCTGTATTCCCAGGCCCCTGATCTGGATTACACCTCCATGGGGTGTGCACACCTTTCTCCCACTGCTGTCTCCCCCTGAAGCTGCCTCATCCTCAGATCTCCTCAGTGCTCTGTGGACACTTATGTCCACTGGGAGTGCTTTATCTGCGCCAAGCCTTATTTTATTACTTTATTTTTTACATTCCAATTCCAGTTCATCCTCTCTCCTTTCCTCCTGTCCCCCTCCCCTCCCTACCTTACTGTCCATCTTCTCCTTGGAGAGGGTTAAGGCCTCCCCTAGAAAGTCTACTGTCTGTCCCATTGTCTTGTTGAGTGTGCCAAGCCTTTAATTTGTATCACGTGTAGATCTCCTGAGCAGAAGCAAGAACCCCAAGAGAGATGATACCCGTCTGGTATGGGACCTGCAGAATGAACTTGAATAAATATCTCAATAAACAGAAGGGAGGGGGACCAGGGAACATGTGAATAAATGGATATGCCATCAAATGGGTGAGACCAGAAAATGAGCGCAGCCCTGCGCCTGTGCCTGAGGACATAGCATTTGCACTGTCATTGAAGGTGAGGCCGATAAATGTGAAATTGTGTGGAACGAGTCTCAGTGGAACACTTCACTGCAAAGGGCGGTCATGTTTGCTCATCCTTGGTGACAGGAACTCTGCCATCCAGACTCCCAGTTTTGAAATGTGGACCACATAGCTGGGTTTGGCTAGTGCTTTTGTCAGTTCTTGGCTTGTGTCCCTGAACCAGTGGCTTTGCTCCTCCGAGCCTCAGTTTCTTTGTGACATGGTGTGCACATCCTTCATGGGCACGAGCATCCTTCGTGGGTTTGCATCCTTCATGGGCATGAGCATCCTTCATGGGTTTGCAGGGACTGTGGGATCTGACAAGATGGCATTGGCTTAATATTGGTTCTTAGGTCCATTAAGGATGGTGAGTCTTTAAGCCAGTCAAACCATAGCTTTGAGGCTATGTAGGGGCTGGACCTCTAATCTCCATGGGAACACCAGTATCCCAGGAGGTTCATCACATCCCTGTGTCCTCCATACCTGTCCTAGCTTCTGGTGAGTGCCTGACATCATGTCACCCAGGTCACGTGGGTAGATTTAGAAAAATCCTCCAGACAAAAAAAGAAACTTTCCGGGAAGAGCCACCAGTGGGATACTGGCACAGGAGACCAATGGGCTCAGTGGGTTTCAGGCATGGTGTCAACCACAACCACTGACCACTGAGAACCAGAAAGCAGGCCTTGCTTCAGGGACAAGACAAAAGCAGGAAATGCTGGGTGGTTTGTTGACCATGTGATTTAACTAGCCTATCTCTACTAACAGCATCTACGAAAATGCTTGGAACAGCACCTGGACCAGGGCGAGCAGTGCACAAATGTCAGCTCTCATTGCAGGATAGCTGTCCCCACCCTCCAATTCCTCTCTTTGCGAGAGGATTGTATGACTTCACCTCAGTGATCTTGAGCTTGGTCATGTGATTCACTTTGGCTATGGAATATGGATGAATGGGATAGAAAAGGGCTTTTAAGAACACCTCCTGCTGGTTCTCTTCCTCCAGCCTCTACCAGAAAAAAACACCGTGTGCTAAGCAACGTTGGCTTCCTCATCCTGGGACCTGAAATGAAAAGATGTGTGAGGTCCAACCAAGTGCAGCCAAGTGCAAGTGAACTGTAGCCCTCATGTCAAAAGAGCAAGGGGAGAAATGTTTCTTACCATAAGCTACAGGATCTGAGGACTTCTGTTGCAGCAAGTGTGGACTAGTGGAATCATGATGGTCATTTCTCCATTTTATAGATGAGGAGAATGGCCGTCTGAATGGTTGAGTGACTTGCTCATAGCTACAGTGACTAAGCAGTGAGGACACAAACATCTTACTCACTCAGCAGCTATTATGGCAGCTACCCTGTGGTGGGTGCTGCAAACACTCAGGGTGGTACCTCTGTACAGAAAGAAACAAAGATAGAAAGCGAAGTACCTAGAAAACAGACAAGAAAATGCCAGGCAGCATAGAAAGGGATGAAGGATATGAAATAGGATAAGAAGGGCCAGGTATGTAGCTCAGTTAATAGAGTGCTTGACTAGCATGTTCAGGGGCCCTAGGTTTAAACCTGGCAATGCTTAAATCAGACGTGGTAAAATCCTAGAACTAGGAAACTGAAGGTCAGAAGTTCAACGTCATTCTCAGCTGCTTAGTGGGGGAAGAGGGGTTTAGGATAGCCTGGGCTACATGAGCTACTGTATCAAAAAAAGAAGGGGAAGGAAGAGATGGGATGACGACAACAAGGGGAGGGGTGGTTTACAAAGAGAGTGAAGGGGGTCTCCAAGGAGATCACATTGTCATAGAGGTATGATGGGGTGGGAAGCTATAGAAGGAGTCCCGAGTCCAGCACATTCAAAGGCCCAAAGGCAGGTGACGCTGTTGAATTCCAGAGACCAAGCTCATTGTGAAGGAAGCACCTTTGCTGTCCATACAGCAGTCACAAACCAGCCCAGTGTTCCCAAGCACTCAGAACGAGGCTGGCCCTATGCTGAGGTGAGAAGTGGGTGTAAACTTGCACCAGTTTCCAATAATTGATTGTGAAAACCAGAGTGCAAAATGATCCCACACACATGTTCACATTGATCACACATTGAAACAATAAAACTTCAAGTGGGGTTAATCAATTCTAGGGGTCAGACTGATTTGGCTTGTTTCTTCTATTTCTTTTTATTTAAAAAAAAAAAAAACGTTACTTGAAACATAGAAATGTGTTTTGCTTAATGGTGCCCACTTATATAATTCTAGGAGGCTGAGGCAGGAGGATCACTGTGAGTTTGAAGCCAACATGGAATACATAGAAAAGACCTTGTCTCCAAAAATCCCAAAACAATAACACCAAAAGGAAACCCTCCAATGTCTCTGAAGTTTGAAGTGTGGTTATGTTGGTTTTTGTGGGCAGGCCTTCCTTAGACGGGCCACCATAGGTAATGCTGTTTCTGAAGCCAAAGACAGTTTGCAGCTGTCCTTAAGACTCTCCTTCCTCTGCTCCAAGGTTTCCAAACTTCCCCAGTCAGAAGTGGGGTCAAATGTATGAAAAAGCAATGCTGACAGGGTCCATCTCCACCCTGGACTAGCCCTGGTTTGTCTCAGAAACCATTTTCATAGGAAACTGCTTAGCCAGAGAGATCAGGAAGGAGGGACATGTTCACAGTACCTTGCCATGCACCCTGCACCTTCTTCAAACACAAAGGCATTTGTCACATGTTCAAATGAGTCATTTGGGAAGGTATCCGCAGACCACATAGGCTGGTTCCTGGCCTAGACCTGCACCAAGAGCCGATGACCTCAATTTCGAGCTCAGAACCTTTCCATGGCTCCCAAAACAACTGTGGGCTCCAACAGCAATCACCCCTACTTTGTCAAGGAACTCAGTCCAGGAGGGAGCTTGGGCAGTTCCTCAAAGGTGCTGACTTCTCCTTAGCCACCCACTGTTCACTGTTCTAGGACACCTAGGGAGGTAGTGCTCCAGGGGAGGAGCCTAAACAGCCTGCTAAAAAGCACAAAGAGGGTGGGAAACGGGGACTCCAAGAAACACAGAATGAGAAGGAGGCCTTCAGGGCTCCAGGCAGCAGACCTAAGAGTCCATAAGGAACAGAAGGAAGAAAGTAATCCATTTTTGCATATTTGCTGTCTCCAACTCTTCCATCTCTTGGTACTGAGCAAGGAGCCAAGAGTGTGATAGAATAAGATAGATCTGCCTCCTGCCTCCTGGGCTTCCGGGCCAGTTAGCAAAATATGAAGCAAATGAACATGCAAACCTATGTCTAATGAAATCTGACAGGCACTATGAAGGGTAGGGATATGGTGTTGGGGGGTTGCCAACAGAGGTGTTGGAATGAATCTGAGAAACTAGGAAAGGCTTCTCTAAGGATGACATTTGGGGCTGGCATCTGAAGTTCAGTTAATTGCACAGAAAGGAAAAAACAAGCAGAGAAAACAGCACATGCAAAGGTCCTGTGGCAGAAGGGATTGATTAGTATCTGTGGGCTTTAGTCCAATCTAAGCAGTGCAGAAAAGATTAAGGGAAACATGGCAGATGTGCTTGAGAAGAAGGGAATGACCAGATCACATGAGTCCTCATAGACTCAACAGACAGAAGTGGCAGTTGTGGGGTTGAAATTTGGAAGCTGTGGGCTGTAAAGAGCAGGAGAGTAGTCCATCAATAAGGTTAGAAGCCTTGGTTCATGGCTGAGGGGGTGCTAGAAAATGGTTCTAAACCATTTGGCCACATCTGGGATATAAGCACACCTGCATTGGTTCCCATCTCTATGTCATTTTCTGGTTCATTGATCCTCAGGCTGGGTCTATGATCCCTCTGGGCTTCAATATCCTCACCTATAAAGGAGAGATCAACTTCACCTTGTGAAGGTATTGATTAAGCAAGACAACACCCAGGAAGACCTTAGCAGAAGTTACCATTGTATTATTCCATGAAGTAGGGAGAGGGACCCAGATGGGAACATTACAGCCCAGCTGAGATTTGGGGTCAGAGAGGATTCAGATGGTGAGAGTCAAAGCAAGTGTTGGAGAGGTGACTGGAGCAGGATATATTCAGGCTCCCCACTTGCCACCATGATCTGGGGACCTCAGCAGGTGTCTGTGCTTACCTGCTCAGAAGGTGGTAGCATCATGGTTGAGCTGATGACTGGTGTCTCCCAGTGGGGGTATCTTGGGGCTCAGTGCTGGGATGTTTCTGTCTCATTAGGGACCACAACTCTGGAGCTTGAACTAAAGAAATAAGAGCCCGCTCCTTAACAGTGTGTCTGGCGCCAGCTTCTGGGGACCCACTTGTGGAACCTAGTACTCTAGAACCTTCTGCTGAAGTCTTCAAGGGAGATGAGCTGCTGCTAAGGTTAGCATCAAAGGGAATCAGGAATAAGAACAGTCTGCACGTGTGTGGGTTCCTCAAGGTCCCAGGCTTTTAGTCTGCCTTCAAATTTTTTAATTGCCAGTAGGATTTTGTTTTTTTGTTTTTTTTTGTCTCAATTTATTTATGTGCATTGGAGTGAAGGTGTCAAATCCCCTGGAACTAGAGTTACAGACTTTTGTGAGCTGCCATGTGGGTGCTGGGAATTGAACCTGGGTCCTCTGGAAGAGCAGCCAGTGCCTCCTGCCTTTGATTTTTAAGCCACACTTGTGTGTGTGTGTGTGTGTGTGTGTGTGTGTGTGTGTGTGTGTGTATGTAACCATGTCATAGTGCCATGTGTGATGGTCAGAGCACAACTTACAGACTTACAGACTCTACTATTCTCTCCTCCTACCATGTTGGTTCCCAGGAAGTGAACTCAGAATCTTAGGCTTGTCAGCAAGCACCTTTATCTCCTGAGCCATCTTGCAGGTTCTTAGTCTTCATTTAAAAATTGCTCTCATCAATTCCATTGAGGTTTTTGGCAAAATGTGTATAAAGAAACGTGAACAAAATAATTTGGGGAGTTGGGAAGGTCATTAGTACATATGTAATATTTATTGGCTTTTGCTTAATTATAAAAGTAGCATATGTTCAACCTGGAATCTTGTAAAACCCAGAAAAAAAAGCGAACTGAAAAAGACCCAGTCACCATAGATTCCCACTGTTAAAATTAATCATGTGTAATGTGTATTGTGAGTTAGTGTGTGTGTGCGTGTGCGTGTGTGTGTGTGTGTGTGTGTGTGTGTGTGCGTGTGCGTGTGCGTGTGCGTGTGCGTGTGCGTGTGTGTGTGTGTGTGTGTGTGTGTGTGTATGTGTGTGTGTGAACTCTTACTAGAAAAATCTAAGCTAACATGTTGTGGATTGGATGTGAACTGTCTCCCACAGTCATTTTTGAGTGACTGTTTGCCCAGCTAGTCTCATCACCTTGAGAACCCATGGAACGCACAGGACATAGAGGCCTGCCTGGGGGACATGAGTCACTGAACAGGCTTTTGAAGGCTACATCTGATGTCTGGTGCCTATCTCCCGCCATGCTTCCCGGTCTATGATGATGTGAATAGTCCACACTCCAGCTGCCATGACAGGTCCTCCCGTGCCTTTGCCACCATGATGAAAACCTGAAGCTTCAGTTGTTTTGGCTAGAAATTATGATGGCAGCAATCCAAAAGCAGAGGTCTTGGGATGAAGATCCCTCATCTGTGAAACGGGATTGTCAACAGAACTTCCTTACAGGGTCTCTCTCTCTCTCTCTCTCTCTCTCTCTCTCTCTCTCTCTCTCTCTCTCACACACACACACACACACAAAGGTTCAGGCCACTCTCCAGTCTGTTCAGGGTCATTTGCACTGGGTGAGCAGAGGCAGAACTGGTGGCACACCTAAGTCAGCCTGGCCCTGAACTCCTTGAAGCCCCATCCTGCTTCCTGCCCAGGTTCCATCGGCGCCTCTTGCTTCTCTTTTCGAGTGTGTGCACTTATATTTATACTTATGCTGACAGCACCATCGGGCTGCTGAGTGGCCGGGTTCTGCTTTACTTTGCAGCGGCTCCTGTGTGCGTTGGCTCAAATCAACATACATTCTTCTGGAGCACTATTTTGAATGTCTGCATAGGATTCTGCAGTCTAGACAAGTGGCTGGTTAGCTTCTCTCAGCGTCATCTGGGAACTTGTGGAATGCAAATTCTCAGCACTCCACTCCCACCCCAATCCCTCTAGCATCAGAGATTCTGAGGATGGAGTCCAGGAAGCTGGGTCTTAATGAGCCCTCTAGATGGCTGCATCTTGAGATGTTCTGTGTTCTTCATAACTAATCTCCTGGACTTGGAGTGGTGAGACTTGTAACTAGACCTGTGCCATCAAACACAAGGTGAACAAAGCATCCTTATTTATTCATATCTGTGAGTTTCCAAAACAGGTTTTTGGTTTTTGTTGTTGTTGTTGTTGTTGTTTTTAAAAAAAAAAAAGCAGAAGAGGGTTTGGTTAGACAGGAGGAATAATAGGGCCGAAGCATTGCAAGTCACCTATGGGGACAGTCTAAGCATTTCTGTGAGTGCCGGCCTTGGCTGGCTTGGTGCTAACAGATGAGATGTTTATTAACAAGACAGCTGCTGTCCAGGCCCACCCATCAGGGGGAGGGCAGAGGGCTCCGGAAGTGCAGAGACAGGTTCAGGAGGGCAGGCTGGCCACTTGCCTCCCAGCTGGCAGGCCTGCTGCGAGGGCTTGGACAGCTCCTCGTGGTTGCCCTGCCAGGCTGCATCCTCATTAGCCCAAGGCCAGTACAGGCTTTCAAAATCCTCCCAATTCCTTCCTTGGGGCTCAGAAGACATGCCCCCATTTGAGACCACACTGAGCTCTGTCAACAGGACCCTGCAGGGCCTATCCTGCCACCAGCCTGTCCTGACTGACTGCCAGTTCTAACTCCCCAGCCAGCTCCCCAGCCTACCTGCTGGCAAAGATCCCCCGGATCTGCCAGCCTGAGAAAGGGTGCCTCCCTGAACCGAGAAAAGCACTTCCAGCTTCCGGCACACCTCAGTCTCCTTGCCTGTGAAATGGGGCAATGGCTACTGTCCCCTGGAAAAGGGCAACCAACCCAGATTGTAATGGGTCTGCTTCTGTGTGACAGGATTTAAACATCATTTGGTGTTAACCCTCTGACCAGTGAGGAAAGCAAAAGCTTTGGTCTTTGGGTACACCTTAGGGCTGGAAGGATTAAAATCATAGCTCACTACGAGTGCCTCTTCGACCTTGGACAAGGTATGTCTTTCTGAGTTTCTACCTGTCTGTCACAAAGGACATGACCTTGTGTTTGCTTCACCAGGCCCAAGGACCACATGGGCTGATGAGAGTGAAACACCCAGGACAGGGAACTCATGTGCCTTTTTGGTAGGCTGAGATCCATGTCAAGAACTGCCTTGCACGGCGGTGGGTGACCTGCTGCCTTGTGACAATGGTGGGTGACCTGCTGCCCTGTGACAGAGGTAGGTGGCCTGCTACTTTGGGTATTGGCTTTGTTTGCTCACATGGGCCTCGGGTACTATAGCTCATCTGTGAAATGGGAGAATTGAAAGCATCTGTTTATGGGAGTACAAAATAAAATCATGTTCTTAAAATATGATGCTGCTTAAGTGTGGTTATAACTGTGTTTGCAGATGGGTCAAAGCCTGGATGTGTGCTATCAGATATGGAAAAGGGAGGCAGCGGGGTGGGGGGTGATGGCCTGGAGCAGGGACAGACTGCTTTTTAGTTTTGATCAGATAGTCAGTCAACGGACAGAGACTAAGTACCAACTTGGTAGCTGGCCACTTTTGGCCAGCCCATCAGTCCTTTGGATTTGGGATCTGTGGAGGAGTTTACACTTGGCAGAGAAGCCTCTGTACTGGCAAGGAGGGGTATGGGGGTTTGGGAGGGTGACTACAGCAGAGGTCAGAGGAGGGGGCAACCCTCCTTACCTTTAGTTCAGAAAGCCAGTTCCTCAGCTAAGTCTCACACCCATGGCTGTACCCGACAGCCCCTCTCACACAACCACTAGAAAGATAAGACCTTAAGAAATCCCAGGTTAAAAATCAGCTCTCAGATTCCATTGTAGGTTATTCAAAGGAGAAAAAGAATAAAAATCAATGTGAACCCCGTCTCCTGCTCTGAGGAGCCGTCGCATCTTGTTTGTAACCCGAAGGGATCAATAAGAGATGCTCCTTCTGTTCTGTTTTTTAAGCTCAATACGATGGATGCAATTTGGTTGACAATTATGAACAATCAGTTATCTTGTAGGCTCGCTCCCGCCGCTGGCTGCCTGATCGGCAATCATGAGCTATTACCGAGGTGGGGGTGGTGCTGTGGAGGGGCTGGCTCCTGCCCTCCTCACCAAGGATCTCTCAGAAGTGAACAGAGTTCTCCGATCAATGGAGCCACTGGGATGGAGAAGTTATGAATGCTTCGGCGCAGAGTCCTGGCTTCTCGAGTTTTCAGACCCATTAGCCAGGTTGAAGGGTTATATTGATGAAATCATCTGTCTCTCTGCCTTTGCAAGAGGCTGAGACTCTGGGTTAGGGCTGGAAAAAGAGCTCCAAAAAACCAGGTGTCCCTGGCTGCCATTGAGACTGTGGAAAGGCAACAGCATGTGACATGGAGAACTGAGTTGGGAGGATACAATAGGCAGGGATGGGGAGACAGTTCAGTGGGCAAAGTGCTTGCCATGCAAGCTCCAGGACCTGAGTTTGGATCACCAGAACACATGCAAAAAGCATGCACAGTAGCATGTATCTGTAATTCTATGACTGTGTGCAAGGCAGAGACATGAGGATCTCTGGAAGATCCTGAGTCAGCCAGCCATGCTTTGCAGTAGCTAACAGCAAGAGGCTGGTCTCAAAGAAGGTGGACCGTGAAAATAGACCGCTGAGGTTGTCCTCTGAGCTCTGCATGTTTGTAATAGCACGTGTAGCATCTTCTCACTGTGTCTGTCTCTGTGTGTCTCTGTCTCTCTACCTATGTCTCTGTGTGTCTCTCTCAGTCTCTCTCTCTCTCTCTCTCTCTCTCTCTCTCTCTCTCTCTCTCTCTCTCTCTCTTTTTCCTGAGCCTAGAAATCTGCTGGCAAGACACAGAGCATGTGGCCACCTCCCTGTGGAACTAAGCAAGCAGTCTGGTTGAGCCTCAGGACTAACTGAGCAACTAGACCTCAACTGTCTTTTGTGGTCTTAGACCATTTTTTAAAAAACTGATACAGGCTTAGCATCTCCCTCAAGAGTTTCTCAGGCACCCCAACACCCCAGGCTTTGCACATGATCTTAGTGGGGGTGGGTGGGCTATGAAAGTTAGGACACATTGTCAAGCTAAGGGGTTTGGAATCAGATAACTTTGACTTGGGCTTCATCGTCTGGAAGCTACACCATCCTGGGCAACCTTCCTTAGTTCTCTGAAACTGCATTTCCTTTCTGTAAGGTGGATGCAAATCGCATCCACCATACTGAATTGCAAGATAATCTATGGGGAATGCAATCCATTTGCATAGAGTATAGTAAGTGATTAATAAACATTAGCATCGTTGTTAACATGAATAATAATGCTGGGAACTAGCTTTAAGCCTTGGAGTATCTTCCTGCTGCATTGATAAAATGAGACTACTTCTTAGCATTTGTACTTACCCATTTGCTTACACCCAGCATCTTTACCTGGGTGCATGCTTCACAAGGCTGGAGATCAGCAGGCTGGCTTATTTCACCTCTGATTTCCAGGTCCTATCCAAGTGCTTGTCATGAGGTGGGTTCTCCAGGCATATTTGTCAGTGAATGGATAGGTGGAAGGATAGACAAAGAGGTTACAGGATATTCAAGCTTCGTCTCTGTTCCAGTTCCCACCTGTTATGAAACATCAGCACAAAAGTAACTTATAGAAGAATGCATTTATTTCAGCTTATCTGCTAAAGTCCATTACTGAAGAAATTTGGGACAGGAACTTGAAGCAAAAATCATGAGGCATGCTGTTTGATGGTGGCTCTCACACTGGCTCATGCTTACTTCTTATTCACCCCTGGACCAACTGCCCAGGGAATGGTACTGCCCATAGTGAACTGGGTTCTCCTGTGTCAATTAACAATCAAGACAATCCCCCACAGACAACTGATCTAGTGATTTCTCCAGTTGTGTTTCTCTTCTCCTGAGATTCTAGATTTTGTCAAGTTGTCAACTAAGCTAACCAGGACACAAGGGAAAGCAACAGCTTTCTGTGGACAGCCCCTTATAGGAGCTCAAAGGGCAGTTAAATGGAGGGGACCTCTGCTTCTGGGGATATGAGGATTATCTTATCCCTTAATCAGATCCAGGTCTCTGCTGCCAGCCTCGGACATCGCTTCTAAGGACAGGATGGAGCCTGGGATCCTGGATACTGCCTGACCTTTCTTCCCTAGTCTTTGCAACCCTGCCCTACTTTTTTTCCCACTGATCAGTGTGACCTTGTGCCCTGTCTAGTCTCTCAAGCCATCTCGAGTTCAGGAAATGATCTGATTCACTCAGAGCCCCTGAGATTTCATTGGATTCTATTCTTGAGGCTATTTGCATTTTAATGACCAACGATAAAAAATTTAAGCCCAAGGAGTAATATAGAGTTGTGGAGACAGCCCCAACCCTTGCATGGAAGCCCTTTCTGATGTTCAGAGGGAAGGCCTCTGGGTAAGAAGGCATCTGGCCCTGGCTGATGTCCTATGGGACAGGTTTGTGGACCTTGTGATTTTTTTTCCTGTCTCTATCACTAACATCTACTGCTCCAAATTACAGAACAAGACTGAGATCTCAATGTTGGTTATTAGAGAGCATTTCAGAACCTCTCTCTGGGCTCTTAAACTTAACCTCTCCCCTCCCCTGTCCAGGCCAGCCTGGCTGGCAGCCCTGATTCTGTCTCTCAGATATGTGACAGCTGCAAGGTGAAGCAGAGGTGGACCCTGAGCAGGCAGCTAAGCCAGATTGGCCTGCAGACAACCCAGTTCCTCCCTATAGTCAGGTAGGAGCTAGTAGAGGGAGGAACACTGAGGGAATGCACACAGTTGGGAAATTCTTTACAGACTCTGTTTAAACAGTCTCAAATCCAGGACCCCACAGCTACCAAAGATTCCAGGAAAGGCAGCAGAGCAGAGGGAGATGGATTAGGAAAGAAGCCATTTCCCAGGGGGTCCTGGGCAGGGAATTGCTCTTCAAGAGAAAATCAGATGTGTTTCAGCCCAAGTGGCCTATCTGTGCAGTGCTCACATGGCATGCACATGGGGTTTAACATGGTATGCATGATGGCTCATATGGCATGCACAGGACTGGCTCACATGGCATGCATGGGGCTGGCTCACATGGCATGCATGGGGCTGGCTCACATGGCATGCACAGGGCTGGCATTAGCTAATGGCAAAGCACCACATCTCTGGCCTGAAGATTCAGCATGACCTTCCAGCCCCCTTCTCAGGCCACCCAGTGCCTTTCCATTAGTGAAAAGAGCACAGATTGACAATGGCAGGGTCTGCTGGACAGGGCCACATAGACAGACATCTGTTCATGCCTCCATACACAGGCATGGTGGACGGGGTCCAGACCCAATGCCCAAGAGTGAACAGAAAAGGTAGCACCAAACCCAGCTGAAGGTTCTTAGTGATCTGTTAGGTGCAGCCCATACCACAGGGTGCTAGAGAGCTAAGTCAGCACTTGCCTCACATGCACAAGGCTCTGGGTTCAGTTCCCAGCACTCCAGACAACAACAATGAAGCAAGGTCAAGAGTCAGGATCAAGAGGAGCTGAGGGAAGGACTGCATGTTTCTATACCTGTGGCACTTGACCGTAAACAGCATGGGCAGAATCCCCTCAAATCTCACTAGTTGCTAGTCGCTCAGACGAAAACTGAGGCTAGATAATTTGTTTAACATTGTGAAACCAAAAGGCAAAGCCGGAGTTCAGGGCAGGGTGCTAGATTTCAGCCCAAATAAATAGCAGGCAGTGCTTTCATTCTGCTGCCCACCAACCTCGTGATCTTAGATCTCTTTCCTACAGAGTTATTGAAGGAAAGCGGGTTATACACATCTCTATGGAGGGACAGACAGACAGGTGGACTTATGGAACCTTCTAAGCCTTAATTTTTTTCCTGTTCAGTCTTGGGATTAGGGATTCAGACTGTGTGAGCCAGTGGCGAATATTCCAGATACTCTTACCACAAAAACCCAAACTTGACAACTTGAGAAACTTTCTTTAGCTCCAGAGAGAGAGAGAGAGAGAGAGAGAGAGAGAGAGAGAGAGAGGAAGGGATACATGGAGACGAAGCAATCTGTGCCATATTTGGCAAGGTCTAAGAAGACTTGAGGGGAGAAGACCCCGACAGCTTGTACCTTGGCCCCCCTGAGCCTTGGCTCTCACCCACCCAGGAAACAGAGCCCCATAGCCTCTTCTGCACCCAGTCACCCTTTGTCTGGTTGGCTCTGCTCCAAGTCACCTCTCACAGGGCCTAAGCCAACACATTAACTGTGCCTTTCCCTGAGCCAGAGACCGCAGAGGAAGCCCCTAAGTGGCTCCCTGAGGATACGGAATGTTGGTAGCTGTTGGTCCCGTATGTCAAAGGACTGGGCACATGGTGGACATTAGGTATATAGTCTTGGAAGACTGAAGCATCAGACTTGCCATTTGGAGTATGCCCTTTCTCCCCATCATTCCAGGTAATGGGAAAGCGGCAGCCATCTGCAGAGGCTGGCGGGGCATCTGGCTAGCCAGGCTGCCTCCCACACTCTGGAACATTCTAGTTGTGGGCTCTCAGAGATGAGTGCACTCCTAGTGAGACAGATGTTGAAAAACAGCATTGCGATGAAGCTGATCACTGAGTGCTTTGTCCACAGCCTGAGGCCACCATGAGCAGCCTACTGGGCACTGGGGAAGGGCCCGAGCAGTGTTTGGACATGAGCCATTGAACAAGGACTCACCTCCTCATGCTCAGCTCCACTTTATCTGAAGAACTTTTTTTCACCTTTTTTATTTGTTTACTTTGTTTTGGAGACAGTCTCTAGTAGTCCAAGCTGGCCTCCAACTCACTCTATAAGCAAAAATGGCCTTGAATTTCTGGTTCTCCTGCCTCATCTCCAGACTGCTGGGATTATAGACATATACTGCCAAGCCCCTTTTGTAAGGAGCTGGTTATCCAAACTAAGGCTTTGTGCATGTTAGGTAAACACTCTACCGACTTTACACAGCACCTTTTGAGAGACTCTACTCTGCCAAATGTGTGAGCACATACATACGTTTATTCATGTGTATGCATATGCTCACATGAGCATGCTGTATGGGGCACATGTGTGAGTGTGTGTTTAACTCTGTGTGAGCTCATGTGATTGTGTGTTAGTGCACACTCCTTGGCCTTCTCTTGACTCCCATCCCTACCTGGACTTCCAGGGTCAACTCTTGACTTCTCCCCTCCAGAGTCTGTGCTGTCTCCTGAGGCTCTCATTTTGTCCAGTGTCTTTTATCCTCCAGGGAACAAAGCAAAACAGTCAAATATGTGCCTCCATCACAGACTTCTTTCTATGCCCTCCCACCCAAAAAGGATGGTTGGTACAGATTTGAACCCAGATTCGGACCCAAAACTATCCCCTCTGGTTCTCATGAATTCCTGTGGACCTAAGGGTGCCTACATTGCCAACATCACCCTTCCAGGTTCCTTCATTTTTTCATCTCTGTGAAAGCCCCAGGCTCCTTCCTTTTGCCCTCTCACCAGAACCTCATGGCTTCTGACTCATCCATCCCATTGGGACCAACAAAACCATTTCTAAAATCACAAGTGTGGAGCGGCAAGTTCAAGGCCTGCCTGGGCAACTTAGTATAAGACCTTGTCTCAAAATAAAAAATATAAAATATAAGGAAGGCCAGGGATGTAGCTCAATGGGCAGAAGGCTTCCCTAACATTCATAAGACCACAGCTTCAATTTCAATTCAAAACACACACACACACACACACACAAACAAACAAAACCAAAACAAAACTGGGTTCTCTTATTCCCCATTCAGATCATTCCCTGGGCTCCTGAGGCTTGGCCCAGATCTCCCTCTCTGCTGCTGGTGCCCTGTGGGAGTGATCATGGCTCTCTGGTGAAACCCCTGAACACCACAGAGTGATGAAAATATGACACAACAACATGGGAAAGTGCTACAAAGTGTCTTATGTAATATATATATGCTATGTAAACACGCTTTATATATTGTATAAATATGCATGTGCATCATATAAAATATGTATTTCCTTAATTTTGGGTCTTTGGTTTGAGAGAGAAGCAGTGTAGCGTGTGTGAATTGGCGAATGTGTAAGGAAATGAGTTCTGCACGTAAGAGCGTACACGGAAAACCTGCCTTTGAACTGTCTTTTACTCCTTCATTCAGCATCTACTGACACCCACTCTGTTCCGTATAGAGATGCAGACAAAGATACAAAAGTTCTGGCCTGAAGCATTTGGCATCCAGTATGAACTTCCTCTCAAACTCTAAACCCAGGGAAAAATCCAGTTATCTCTGTAGAGTCCTAACCCCTTTTCTGAGTTAGAGTTCATGGGGTCATGAGGTGATAGTGTATGCAAGGAGGCCTGGCTGGCCCTCGACCTTCTCCATAGATGGAGCTCTCTGGAATTTTTTCTCCCTGGGTCACCAAGCTCCACCATCCTTTGGCAGCTTGGAAGGTTCCACAGTGTGTGAGCCCTGGTTAGTGTAGGTGGTGGCCCAGTGAGGGGCAAAAAGAGGGGTAGAGGGGGCACAGAGAGAGGCAGAGAGAGTGGCAGAGGCGGGCAGAGAGTGGGCAGAGAGAACAGAGAGGGGCAGAAAGAAGCAGAGGGGGCAAAGAGGGGGTAGAGAGGGCAAAGAGGGCAGGGAGAGGGCAGAGGGAACAGAGAGAGACAGAGAAGGCAGAAGCAGGCAGAGAGGGTCAGAGGGGGGCAGGGGGCAGAGGGGGACAGAGAGGGATAGAGGAGCAGAGAGAGGCAAACGGGGCAGGGGGACAGATGGAGAGGCCCTTGCCTGCAGAACTGGAAAAGCAGGGCTCACATCTGAGGGGGGATGGGAGGTGGAGGTTGATGAGACTCGTCAAACTGAAGTCTCTCCAATTCACTTTCAGGAAGGAGCTCCATTAACAGGAGCGTTTGGGGAAAAAGACAAAAACACTAATCACCATCCGAAATGTACATGCTATTTCCCATCTGGTGTGCGGAATTGGATCGTCTCGGGAGTCTCGGGGAAAATGCAGCAGATGGGCTGGGCTTGGAGCTCCTCTCCCCACAGGCAGTGGGGAAAAGAGGAAGTGGCTTGGCACGGGGAAGCTGGCTTGAGTGAGGACTGGTGGGCCTCTCACGGGGTGCCCATCCACTGTGGCCTGGGGAAGCTGCCCCGCCCTCTAATGCCTGATGCCTGCAGCAGCTGTGCTGGTTGCCCTGTGGATTTGGATCCGATCTGGGAAGCAGAGCTCCAAGTTTACGGAATGAATCTATGCTTAGTCTGCAGTGATTCTGGGGAAAGATTCACGGGTATCAAACAACACTGGTATGCTTTTCTCGCTGTGCCCTGTCACTCACCATGGGTCATAGGTGTTGTTTGTCAGTCACTAAGAGGTTCTGATGGGACCATGAAAACTGATCTGTGCCTGCAGGGTTACTTCCTGCCACAGACACCCTGATCAGGACCTTTTGGGGTATTCCATA